>NW_004754896.1:190845-198345 GCF_000188695.1 Salpingoeca rosetta | reverse complement strand
AGGTGGGTATGCTGAGCACATGTGCTCGCAAATGCACACATCATTAACACACACACACACACACACACACACACACACACACGTGTCACACTGTGCACATACATACACACTGCACACACACGCGCGCGCACACACACACACACACTGCACACACACACGCTCACACACACACACATCACATCACATCACATCACAGCACAGACCTGAATGCGTTTGCGTATGGTTCATAGTCGATGTAAAACGCGTGACGATGCGCCAGGCCCTCCACAAGACGAGCGAGCGTGGCGTTGTGGGGCGTCATGGGTATGTATGGGTGGACCTGAGCAGCACTGTCACGCAGCCACAGATCATCAATATCGCCAGTGATGACAAACGCATCGCCGTGCACGGCTTCGGGGTGCGAAGGCGGCAGAAACTGATGTGCGATAGTCGTGGCGATGATGGCAATAGTCGTGGTGGTGATGGACGTGGTGATGAAGGCAATAAATGTGATGATCATGATGATGTGTAAGGACGGTGGATACTGCAGCCAGCGCGTTGGTGCATCACTTGGTCCTCAAGGTTACAGCAGGAACCATTGCCACGTGCACCATTACTTCACACACACACACACACACACACACACACACACACACACACACACACACACACACACACACACACACACACACACACACACACACACGCATGCACACACACACACATACACACACACACACGCACACGCATATGCATATGGACGTACAGTGGTGCAGGAGCGAAGCGCATCCCACAGTGCAGTTCGGCACATCTGCACGACTTGCCAGCTGACAGGGACGCCCTCAACACTGCAGTTGGCACACAAGCGGGGTGCCGGAATTAACACACATGAGCCATGAACAAACAAAAGGCGCGCGTGTGTGTGTGTGTCTGTCTGTCTGTCCAAACACACTTCACACTGCAAACACTACATTACCCACTACACACGACACACGGACACTGCAAACGTTACACAACACACACACACAAACACGCACACACACTGCAACACGCACACACACACACTGCCAACATATAGCGCACGCACACGTCAAACCCACATTGCACGGTGCTTTGGCGGGCCTTTCTTGTTTGCCTTCCGAATGGCCACTTCAGCATCATCCCGCTGCTGAGGACTGCCATCCTCACCATGCCCTTGCACTGCTTGTGGCTGGTGTACATGTGGCGGTGTGCGCACTTCCTGGTGTGCGCTGATCTAACGAAAGCAAACAAGCGTGTGCATGTGTGCATGTGTGTATGTGTGTATGCAGTGTGTAATCGTGTGTCTACGTTGATAATCATAACTGTGCACTCTCTGCTTCTCCCCCAACACACACAGACACATACACACACAAACAAACACACACAGATACGCACACCCATTCACACACACACAGAGACACACAAACACAGACACACACACAGACACACACGCACACACACAGACTCACACACACAAACGCACACATATACATACACCCTCGTTCATGTTCAGAACAGCACTACGACTCACCTGTAAGCTCTGCTGCTGCTGTCTTGGCTGCTGCGCCATGACAGGGTCCTTCTCAAGAGCGTGGCGGATGCCTTGTGCCGTGTCTGCCATGCTCTCCACGGAGTCAATCAGCCTTGCCAGCACACGCCGATCATCTCGCTCCTCGAGCTGAGCATCCGCGAAGATGTGCGCAGCCACATTTGCACCGCCGTCAGCACGACCCCTGCTTCCACTGCTCGCATCACCTGCTCCTGCTGGTCCCTGGCCCTGGAGGCCAAACACAAACGCCACGGTCGCAAGCAGCACCACTGCCGCCACAGCAGCAACCACAACAACAACAACTGCACGCCGCTGCTGCAGCCACAACAGCCGCAACGATCGGCCCACCATCGCGCGGGCGCAGCAAGCGACAGCACAAAACAACCACAACCGAAATGATGTCATCTGCGTTTTTTAATCATCCTGCGCGCGATTGCGTCCTCTCTTGCCCCCTTGCGTCCTGTTGTCGTTGATTGCACGTTTGCGGCGCAACAAAACACGACCTAGCGCACACCACACAGATTCCCGCTGGCCAACATACGTCATGGCACCCAACCCTCGCACCGGTCGGTCGTTGGGACAATGCTGCGCCACCTCGCACGCAGTTCGCTCGCAATGTTCCAGCACTTAAGAATTGTTGCAGCCCGCCGTGCCCAGGGGTTGGGGCCACTTTGTGCTTTGTGCTTGTTCTTGCTTTGCTTTGTCATCATGTGTGCCTCTCTCACTCACACACACTCTCTCACAAACAACAACCGCCGCCGTGCCTCTCTCCCCTTTGTTTTCCTTTTGCCTGCACCATCCGGATGTCACATACTTGTCGGTGCACCTTTATTCACTTCCACCCATCATGCGCACTGAGCACCTCAACCACACACCACAGGAACCACCCTCATATACCGTCACACACTCGCGCGACCTATCGTGCACAAGGTCGGGGAGGTCAAGCCACCAAGCTGAGGTGGTAAGTCCAAGTCGCACCACCCAGCTCTAGCTTGTTGCTTGCATTGCAGAGGGGGAGAGGACTTGCATCATTGTATCCCCACACCCACAACCTTTGTTCACCACCACCTAAGATCGCTGACACTGATCACCAGCCATCGCCAATACCTGTCGACAATTCGGCAATTAATAGGCCAACTAGCGGGGTTGTCCCCTCTCCCAGTCCGCCCCAAGCTGGGCCTTGATTGGCCTGTCAAGTTGCTTGCCATTCCAGCTGGAAAGCTAGGTTCTTGCGGCCTTGCCCGTGTTCACACCAACTCGCCTGCCTATCACAGAGGTTAGTGCGCCTGTTGCGCGTGTGCATGCGTTGCGTGCGGTGCATGCGTTGCGCGTGTTGCGCGTGCTGCGTGGTTGAGTTTCTTCGAACGAAATGTCGGGTGGCTGGCTCGCCGGCATGGGTCGTGCTGCTTTGCATGTGAGCATGGTTGCAGCCTGCTAGCCTGCTGCACCCAGGGTTGCAGCTAGCTTGCCCCGCTTGCCCCGCTTGCTTCGCTTGCTTCGCTTGCCCCGCTTGACAGAGTTGTTTCGCCCGCTTGCTTGCCGTTTTGCGTGACTTGCGTTCCTATTCATGAACGCACTGCACAATCACCACATTCCCATTCACCTCAACCCGCTCCTCCACGACACAACTCCTCCCGCATCTCAAGCCACACTTTCACGATACACACACAAACACGCCACACACATACTCCTCCCATGGGCACACGTGACACACCTATGGTCTCATTTACACACACACACCTACTCACTGACACGTGCACACGCACACACGCACGCACGCACACACTTATTTTACATGGCATTACGCCGCAATCTGTGCTTTCCCTCTTCTGATGCTTCGGCGTTGATTTCCGTTTCATTTTCCTTTATTCAACAGCTCGACCTTCTCCAAGCAAGACCAGTGTACTCAACAAGCTACGTGTTATCGCACAGTTATTGCGAGCTCCGAACGGCTTTACGGCAGCTTCGAGTTGACTCGACACGGATGCCTGTTGCATCCACGTTCACCACCAGCAATACTCCAGCAACGAGCAGCAACAACAGCAGGCAACAGCAACGAGCAACAACAGCAGGCAACAGCAGGCAGCAGCAGCAGCAGCAGACAACAACACCACGGCAGGCAGTACCTTTAAGTGGCTTTGTCACGACGACGACGACAACGACAGCACACGCATACTTGCCTTCAACCCTGTCAACCACAAGGTCACGTGTGCTGATACACTCTTCAGCCACACAACATCTGCACCATGGCAAGCAACAGCAACAGCAACAGCAACAGCAACGGCAATAGCCAGCCGGCCAGGACGAGGAAAATGCGAGGCCGCAGCGACACGACCGCCACGGCGTGCACTGTTCTGAGTCTCCTCTCCACGGAAACGGCTGCGGGGGTGTCCCGGGCATCGTTTTCGTCTGTCGTCACAAATGCGTCCGCGTGCTCGTGTCGCGCGCAGCCAGACAAGTTTGCTGCGTTTGCTGCCGCTGCTGACCCCTGGGCGTGGGATGACGACCCGGCTCTGAGCACATATGGGTTAAAGCACGAGAGCGACATACGCACGCTCATCAACGACACGATGCGGGCAGTCTCCGTGAGCGGGCACAGCGACAGGGACATGAAGCGCATCACGGCAGGGTTCACCAAGGCCTTTGCTGCCCTCGGCATCGCCATCCCGCTGTCGGAGGTGGTGAAGATGGCAGAACTTGTCGTGTTGAGCATGAGCGCGCCGCACCGCATGTACCACGCCACGAAGCACGTGTTTGATGTTGCACCGCCAAACCCGGCCGACGACCCGCTGGCCTTTCTTGCCGCTATGTTCCACGACATCATCTACCTGCAGGTGGACGGTGGTATTGCCCCGTACTTCCTGCCCATACTCCAGCGCGCGCGCCTGTTTCTCGTGCCGAAGAAGGACATGTTTGACCGGCTGGTTGCGGATGCGCACGACCGCATTCACCGCGTGCTGCAGCGGCGGGCTAGCATGATGACTGCCCAGCACGGCGACGGTGCTGCTGTTGGTGGCAGTGACACAAGCAATGGTGGCGGCCACCACAATCACCACCACCACCACCACCACCACCACCACCACCACCACCATCACCTTGATGATGACCATCACAACGCCAATCACAACGGCGGCAGTCACGACAGAACTGGGAACGATGGTCACCGCAAGCAAGACTCTCAGAGCAGCAGTGCGTCCTCCTCTTTGGAGCGAAGCGACTCGACGCCAGCACGCGACATGAGCGCCACAACCGCAACCACAACCACAGCCGCAGCGACGACGACGACCACCAAAATCACCAGCAACAGTTACAACAACAGGAACCACAACCACACGCGTGGACGGCGTGGGCTTGCGCGGCAGGCAAGAGTGGAGGTGGAAACGGACGAGTTGTGTGGTGCCGACACAATGTCACCGACATCTTGCACGCCGTCTGTGCAGGGTGATGCGTTTGCACTGCACAAGGGCACGCATGCACCTCCCTCGGTTACATCGTCGGCCCCTGTGGTGGCAGCATCACCCACATGGGCCAGCAAGCCGCAATTGCATGGCGGCAGAAGTGGCCGTGGCACTGCTGCTGTCGACACCGCCGACGGCTCACCCTGCAACAAGTGCGACAGTTCCAGCGACACTTCCACAGCAAGCTTCACCAGCACCACCAGCACCAGCACCAGCAACAACACCAGCACCAACACGACGGCCACCGCCCGCAGTGACACGTTCAGCTGTGAGTCGCGTTCGTGCTCGTCTGTCACCACGCCAAGCACGCTGCGTGGGGCGTGCGGCAGCCGCCCTTCCACCGCCACCTCCATCCACACCATCATGGGCTGTGGTGATGTTGATGATGCAGGCGGAAACAGCGAAGGTGCTGCTAGATGCGCCAGTGATGGTCGCGCCGATGGCGAGAGCGCTTACACGGTTGATGTGATTACCGAAGCCAACCACTCTGGCGCGAACGTTGGTGGCGACAACATCAACGTCAGTACCAACAGCATCAGTGACAGCAGCACAAGTGGCGTTCCAGAGGCACTTCGCCCCTTTCCTCAGCGTCGTCGCAAGCTTCAACAGCAGCAGCAGCAGCAGGACAAAACGGATGGTGTTGATCAGAGCCAGCATCCCACCGCAACTGCTGGCGTGGCCATGCATGACGGCATCTCCGACTCTCTGTTTCAGCAGCAGCAGCAGCAACAGCAACAGCAGCAGCAGCAGCAGCAGCAGCAGCAGCAGCAGGATGCACACTCGTGTTCTGATGCCGCATCATCATCATCATCATCATCATCATCGTCGTCGCCTTCTCAGCCATCATCGCTACCATCGACAACACCTGCACCAGCACCACTGGCAACACCACCACCACTGGCAACACCACCACCACTGGCAACACCACCACCACCACCATCGCGGCGGCGCGGGCCAGCCCTCCGTCGTCAGTCGTCCACGCTGACGCGCGAGCAGCGGCAGCAGCACTACTACGCCATCAAGGGTCAGTCCTCGTCGTCATCATCGTCGTCGATGGACATGCCAGCCTCGCCCCACGCAGCAGCACCTGGTGCGATGGCGGTGGGCGTGGCAGCAGCAGCAACAACAACAACCCCACTGGCACCGCTGGCACTGCTGGCACCAGGGGCCGTGACGACAGCACCGACGATGTCAACAGCGGCGGCAAGGATAACGGCGATGTCAATTCCAGAAGGAGTTCAGGAGTCTGCAGCAACGCCGCCCCTCAGCCCAGAGCCACACCACCAAGCCCACCACCAAGCCCACCACCATCAACAAGAAGAAGACCACCAACATCATCAACACCAGCAACAGCAACAACAACAGCAGCAGCGGCGCCAGCGGTTTGCGCGCCGGCGCGGACACACCGTGGGCGTTGTTGGGCACCGGGATGAATCTTTCCTTCCCAATCAGGAAACTGTCGCCATGATGGAGCGCGCGGGCATGATGGGTGCGCGCGCAACTGTTGAAGATGATGGCCATCACGATCAACACGTTACGCGGAGTGCACCTGCGGCACCCACCCACTACGTGCAAGGCTCGTCAACAATAACACCTTCAACCAGCAGCAGCAAGACCGGTGGTAATGGTGGCAGTGGTGGCAGTGGTGGCAGTGGTGACGTGCAACAACAACAACAACAACAACAACAACAACAACAACAACAACAACAACAACAACAACAACAACAACAACAACAACAACAACAACAACAACAACAACAACAACAACAACAACAACAACAACAACAACAACAACAACAACAACATCGCCGGGCCCGCCGCAGTCGTGGTGGTAGCGTGTCGCGCGCATACCACACTCGCGGTCGCTTCTCCCGCACAGCCGATGCTCAGGATGCACGCCTCACATTTGGTGGAGCCAGAGGCTTGCAGGCAGCATCACAGCATGGCAGGGTGTCTCAACAGGCGGCGACGCCAGAGGAAGCAGGGTCAAACACAGTGGACCAGGCGTTGCTGCGATCCTTTGCCAGCCCGCAGGATGCCACGGTCGACTTTCTTCTCAACAGAATAGAGCCGTGGCCGCAGCTGCGGGATTCACCACATGCGCGCATGCACCAGCTGCACGTGCTGTGCCGCCCCGAGCGATTGGCGCTCATGGCGTACCGTCCATTTGAGCAGCGCACTCCAGGCACTGGCGCCAAGGACACGCACACAAGGGGTGGTGGTCGTGGCGATGGTGATGATGGTGATGATGGTGATTGATGGTGATGGTGATGGTGATGAGAGTGTCGGGGATGTGGTGCAAAAGGCCAAAAGGAAGAACCGGCGGGAGCGTTTGAGACGAAGCAACACTGTTGTGGCACATCGCAGTGATGATGATGATGATGATGACGACGGCGATGATGATGATGATGATGATGATGATGATGATGATGATGATGATGATGATGATGATGATGATGATGATGATGATGATGATGATGATGATGATGATGA
>NW_004754896.1:183817-190745 GCF_000188695.1 Salpingoeca rosetta | reverse complement strand
AGTGATGATGATGATGATGATGATGATGATGATGATGGTGATGATGATGATGATGATGGTGATGATGATAACTGTGACACAACTCCAGACACAATCAACCTCCATATCAACACCCGTGGCTGGAACAGCAAGCAACAGTTCAGCGTGTCAGCCTTCATCTGCGATCAATGCGATGAGCAGCCGGTGAGTGCCAGCAACAACGATGGCAACAGCGAAAGTGATGACGATGGTGATGGTGATGATGGTCCCAGTGCGGAGCCGGACAGCAACAGCGCTGCTGCCACACGCACTTCAGCCGCAGGCAGCACTGCCGATGGGGATGACGACAGTGACGATGAAAGTGATGAAAGTGAGGGTGAGGATGATGGAGATGACAGCAGCGACGCGGAGAGCGTGATTGGTGAGGATGATACTCTTCCGGTAGACGTGCATCGCATGGTGAATGAGGTGCATCGCATGGTGAATGAGGTGTTGACGTGGTGGTCTGACGAACGCGAGCAACGCTCCAAGGTTGTTGCGGCACCAGACATCATCGCACAACACCACCGGCACCAGCAACAGCAGCAGGTGCACCAACGGCAGCAGCAACTGCAGCATCAAACCACCGCAGACAGCCATGGTCGCAGCAACACCACCAACACTAACAACACCAACAGCAGCAACAACAACTACAGCAACAACGCAAACTTTCACGCCAGCAGCAGTCACGCTGCACACACTCGCCTTCCCGGCTCGCGGTATGGTCCAAAGACGCCATTGCGGGCACGGCGGTTGCTGGCACAGCAGCTGTGCTACAAGGTGTTTGGGCACAGGTCTGGCGAGGTGCTGGCGTGCGAGGTGGGCACACCGGGGCTCAACGAGTGTCTGAGCTGCGTGGTGGCCATGGACCTCCTCGCCCCGTGGCTGAGCCCGCTGCAGCTGCTGCACGTGTGCGCATGCATTGAGATGACCATCCCCTTTCGCACAGACAGTGCTGTCTCGACCCTCCACAAGCGCTGCCTCACCATGTCGCGTGAAATCACGCACATGCAAGTGCCGCTGGGCCACCAGCACCAGCACCAGCACCAGCAACAGCACCAGCAACAGCAACAGCAACAGCAACAGCAACAGCAACAGCAACAGCAACAGCAACAGCAACAGCAACAGCAACAGCAACAGCAACAGCAACAGCAACAGCAACAGCAACAGCAACAGCACCGCCGCCCCTCACTCGCCGCCTCATGTATGGTGGTGAGTGCTTGTCGCATGGCTGCGCGGGACGTGGGCAATTTCGCCTCACACGATACACGCGCGTTCCTGCTCAACACGTGGAAGCTGCTGCCGGAACTAAACGCCAACTTGCGAAATGCGGACACGTTCTTGCTGAAGGACTGGATCCGGGCCCTGGCTGGAAACATTGGGTTCTTTGAGTTTCTCTCCAACGAGCCCACGCGCATCTACCCTTGCTTTGGCGAGCTTGCAGGCAGCCAGGAGCATGCGGACATGGTGTTGCGTGCAAGCACGAACCTTGAGCGTGGTCGCGCGTATGTTGCAGCGCGCCTCGTCACGGCTTGCATCATGCACGCTGTCCTTTCCGCCTCAAAGTTTATGGTGGACACGACGCCCGTGCTCCAGTACCTGCCCTCGGGGATGGGCGGGCGGTTTGAGCTGTCCCTGGCGGCGAAACGTGTGCAGACTGCCATCATGGCAGAGGTGGTGTCCGGGTGCAATGAGGATACCGTGTTGCAATCACAGCTGGTGGATGTGCTGCGTGACCACGTGCGCAAGGACACGCCGCACGA
Organism: Salpingoeca rosetta; assembly: GCF_000188695.1. Lineage (NCBI taxonomy): Eukaryota > Choanoflagellata > Craspedida > Salpingoecidae > Salpingoeca > Salpingoeca rosetta. Next base: position 188,964 of record NW_004754896.1, on the reverse strand, counting down.
GCGTGTTGCAGCGTCCCATGTAGCCTCACGCCGCCATCGTCACCAGCACAAGGTGCAGCAGGCGTGCAATGGTGACGAAGACGACAACAACAACGACAACAGTCGTCACAACAGCATTGCACCTTGTCTGTGTGGTGAGTGTCACCACAGTCGCGGTGATGATGATGATGCCCATCAACACCCACGTCATCACCATCATCGTCATCATCAACATCATTATCATCATCATCATCATCATCGTCGTCATCGTCGTCGACAGCGTGGGCGTGCCAACACCACTGGAACCGAGCCCTCCCCAACCATGCATGCACACGTCCCCAAACTGCTTCACGCTTCTGGCATCACAACTGACCGACACGGCGGCGGCAGTCGTGCCATTGCTGACAGCATCATTGGTGGTGCAAACGGTACCGTGGGTGGTGTTGATACCGGTGCTGGTGATGGTGGCATTGGTCAGCATCATCATCACACCACCACCGACACCACCACCACCACCACCACCACCACCACCACCACCACCACCACCGACATCGCCAACGCGACGACGGCCACGAACAAAAAGCCGATTGAGCGACGATACCGCATGCGGAGGCGAGCACTGTCCCACCCCCGGTGGAGCACGACGATCACTGATGAGATCCACGGCGCTGATCCATCTGGTGTTGGGATGGGTGTTGGGATGGGTGTTGGTGGTGGTAGAGGTGTTGGTAGCGCCAACAATGGTAGCGGCAACAGCAGCAGCCGTCGTCAGCAGTTCCGCATGTGGCACGGAGGCAATGAGAAGAAGGGTGCACGTGTGTCTGCGTTTTCGCGCACGTTTGAATGTGAAGATGTGAGCGCTTGCACGGGCGACTGTCGTGGTGTTGGGACAGGTGGCTGTGCCGGACGCGGCAATGATGGTGGAGATGACGGTGATAGGATGTGCACTGCCTGCCAGAAGCAGCAGGAGTACGCACGCCTGTGCCAGCAGCTGCTGCAACAGGGAGGTGTATTTCCCATTGGCATCCCCGATAATGATGATGGTGACGAAAGCATCGACGAAGATGACGATGCAGTCAATGGTGACGATGATGATGATGATGATGGTGATGATGATGGTGATGATGATGGTGATGATGTCGCTGCGTCGACTGTTGACCTGGCGAACACACACGTTGTGGACGTTCAGGGCGAGCACAGCGGACGTCAGCAAAGCGACAACGACGATGGCTACACCAGCACCGACAACACCATCAACAATGCCCCCACCACCATCACCACGACGAACAATATCAACGGCGGCGACAACAACAACAACAACAACAACAACAACAACAATAATAGCCCGTCTGAGTTTGACTTTGAGAACGGAAGTGTTGCCACGGACACGTACACCGCGCGGCTGCTTGAGTGTGGCTTTGGGTGCGACGACGAAGATGAAGTGATTCTGAGTTCCGAAAGCAACAGCAGCGGTATTGGTGGTGTCCGGGGTTACGGTGCCCGCAGCAACCGCCTTGGTCGGGGCAGCGACAGCAGCAGCGTTGGTGCTGGCGGAGGCGGTGGCGGTGGTCCACGTGCCATTGACCGGTGGTTGAGCATTGACACCCCAGCGTGTCATCTGTCCTTGCTTGTGTTTGAGCACCTCGCTCGCACCAAGCGGTTTGAGCGCTGTGTGCAGACAAGCCTCTCCTACCAGCGCGGCGGCGTGTCGTGCCAGTCCTTTCTCAATAGCATTCCGTCCACCATTCTCCACCTCATCAGTGGACATGTGGCGCACGTGTTGAATGCCCACCAGCGCAGCGTGCTGCGGCAATCCCTCCGCTCCACCTCGCCCGCACATCGCGCTTTTGCCACCGTAGCTGCAAGCGCCACAACGCCGCGCAACGTTCGCAGCACATCCAACCCACGCGTCAAGTCCAAGTCTCTCGCAACATCGCCGTCCCTATCGCCATCCCCAGCCACCACTCGGCGCGCACGCACACCAGCGCTGTCACCACGTCTGCTGCCACCAGCACCGGGGCAGCAGCGTAACGCCAGCCCACACAGCGCAACACATCGCCACCCGAGCCGCGACGACCACGACCACGTGAGCGCACATGTGACGAGCAATGGGAATGGCAAAAGTGCTTCTGCCAACATAAGCAGCATGCACATGACCAGCCTTGATGGTGGCAGCGGCAGCGGCAGCGGCAGTGGCGGCCTTTGTGATGCTGCTGTTGATCATTGCAGTGACGACTACTGCGGTGGCTACCATGGTGGTGATCGCAGTGGCCGACACGCAACACCGCGACGACGTTGTTCGTTGTCGCCCTACACCCCAACGTCCTCTCTGTCCCGCCACGCATCACCAGCACAATACAGCACGACATCACCTCGTACAGTCACCCACCACACTTTTGCCACACCCGCAACCACAGCCACCTCTCCAACGACAACCACAGCACCGTGGGCAGCACGGTCGACAGCAGCGGTGGGTGCTGGTGTCGACGATAGCAACAGCGCTCACAGCACTGACAAGGAGCGAACGGTGCACGGCAGTGATAGTGGTGGTGGCGGTGGTGGTCGCTGTACTGTGAGCGCCAGTCTGGGCGCAACTGTTGGGCGAGGAGTGAAGAAGCACAGGTCACTGGATGACCGCTTGTATGAGCGCAGATACCAGCATACCTACATGCCATCAGCAACGGCGACAACAGTAATGCACGGAGAGCAAGCAAGCTCTGCTGACAGGAGCGCGGTGCAGGTGGTGGAGGCGGTTGCACAGGATGGACAGACAACGGCTGCACTGGGTACAGCAGCACGTGTGCGGGTGGAGGTGCCTGCTGTGCAACACACGCGTCGCCCCAAGACGGCCTTGGCAACCACACGCAGGCAAGCGCCAGCACGGTTGCTTGCAAGCACTAGCGTGGGTATGGAAAGGGACGAGGCTGATTGTCCTCGTGCTGCTGAGACAAGCCCAGTTGGTGTTGAGCACGCAGCGTTACACTCGGCTGTGCGCGCTTTGAGCATCAATGACGATGATGCTGATGATGACGATGCTTTTGACAGTGGCGACGGATATGCCAGTGTACATGACAGAAGCAGTGAGCAGAGCCGCCATTCGCTGACTGCTGCTGACGTGGCGTTGACCAGAAGGCCGAGGAACGTGCGCAGCGAACATGTGTCACCGAAGCACAGCCAGCAAACACGACAACGCAACCGCAGGTCTGTTGCCAACGGGGAGCTGTTCCAGATGCTGGCACACGGCAGCCGCAGCGTGGCGGAGGGGTGACGATGAACGTGGTGGCAGTGATGGTGGTGGTGGTGGTGGTGGTGGTGAGACGGCAGTGTGTTTGTGTGTGTGTTTGTGTGTGTTCGTGTGTGTGTGTGTGTTTCGTGTGTGTGTGTGTGTTTCGTGTGTGTGTGTGTTTCGTGTGTGTGTGTTCGTGTGTTTCGTGTGTGTTTGTATGTGTGTGTGTGTGTCTGTGTGTTCGTGTGTTTCGTGTGTGTTTGTATGTGTGTGTGTTTGTGTGTGTTCGTGTGTGTGTGTGTGTGTTCGTGTGTGTGTGTGTGTTTGTATGTGTGTGTGTGTGTCTGTGTGTTCGTGTGTTTCGTGTGTGTTTGTATGTGTGTGTGTTTGTGTGTGTTCGTGTGTGTGTGTGTGTGTTCGTGTGTGTGTGTGTGTGTCTGTTTGTGTGTGTTCGTGTGTGTGTGTGTTTCGTGTGTGTGTGTGTGTGTGTGCGTGTTTTCCAAGTGCGAATCGTTTGACACGTGTGCATGCATACTGATGGTTGATTTGCTTTGTCACGTGCATGGGGGAAAGTATATCACCAGTTTGGTCGAATACACGAGCGCTTTAATGTCCAGAAGACGAGAAATCCAGTCACACACTATTGCACAGACACAGCCATAGACAGACACACACCACACACCAATGCACACCCCCACAACACACACACACACACACACACACACACACACACACACACACACACCACACACCAATGCACACCCCACAAACACACACGCACACACACACACACACCACACACCAATGCACACCCCACAAACACACACACACACACACACACACACACACACACACACACAAACCCTCCCCAACACACACACACACACACACACACACACACACACACACACACACACACACACACACACACACACAAACCCTCCCCAACACACACACACACACACACACACACACACACACACACACACACACACACACACACACACACACACACACACACACACACTCGCTAGCCTAAACCAGTCAAAGAGTGCATGTTGTGTGGAGGGCGGGAATGGAGCGTGCTAAGAAGGGAATCCCATACACATTACCGTTGCGTGCGGCCACGGTTGAGAATTGAAAGTTTCCACTTGGGAGCGAGGACACGGATGTGCTGTCAAACGTGTCTGACGTCGGGTCAACGATGAGCACGGATGACACGTCGCTTGCTGGAAAGGCGTAAATGAGACCGTTTGCTGCACTTGCACCAGTTAGCCACTTGTTTGGCGTGTTCCCAACACCGCTCATTGTCGTGGTGTCGACTGTGTCCGTGGCAGGGTCAATGATGAGGACGCTGTCTGCATCGTAGGGCATGCCATAGATCTTGCCGTTGATCCCTGCAAGTACGCCGAATCCCCACTCCTGGAACCCTGGGCCAGACGCCACGATGGACGTCGCGTCAAACGTGTTGGTTGCCGGGTCGATGAGGAGCACGCTGTCGGCGTTGGCGGGGATGCAGTAGATCTTGCCGTTGCCTGCAAGCACGGCGTCGTTCCACTTGTTGAACACGGTGCCGTCAAACCCTGCCATGGTGGTGTAGTCAACGCGGTTGAACTCCGGCTCGATGATGAGGATTGCCGAGTACGACGACGGCGCTGCGAAGATGCGCCCGTCCTCGGCCATGGCACTCCCGCGCCACTTGTCGGTGTGCACGGGCAGGCCCGAAATGGCGGTGGTGATGGCGGTGTTGGTGCGCAGGTCAATCATGAGCACGGAGGTGGCGTATTGCGGCACGCAGTAGATGAAGCTGGTGGCATTGGACTCGTGCCCGCCAATCCACTTCCCCAAGGCGGTCGTGAGGCCCGTGATGGTGGTGGCGTCCACGGCGCCAGTGGCGGGGTCGATGATGAGCACGGAATCCGACTGCGACGGCGTTGCGTAG
>NW_004754896.1:168817-178817 GCF_000188695.1 Salpingoeca rosetta | reverse complement strand
GCACAAATCCAACGTGTCGTATACTTTTTTCAGTGGTTTCTGCCTTTTCCAACACCATCATCAACCAATATCAGCAGGGTCAGCAACAACCACAAAACCACAAACTCTCGTTAACGCACACAACCAGGCAGACCAGAAGCCTCGCACCACAACCATGGCATTTGTGCAGCAGCTGCGCCAGCGCGCTGGCATGGCCATGCGGGCAGCTACCCGCGGCTTCCACGCCTGCCGCCCTGTTCAAAGAGCAGCGTACGTTCGCGTGTGATGGAGTGTGCATGATTGAGTGAATGTGTGTGTGTGATGGAGTGTGTATGATTGAGTGAGCGTGTCGTGGTGCTGGTTGCTTTCCACACTCATTCCTGCACACACACACACACACACACACACACACACACACACACACACACACACACACACACACACACACACACACACAACAGGAATGCGCTGCCTGCTGATGATGACTTGGACGGCTGGGAAGAGTACCTGACCCAACGCAAACACAAGGAGTTTGACATTCAGCATCCCACTCGCGGTACGCCAGCGTATGCGTGCGCGCGCGCGTGTGTGTGTGTGCGTGTGTGTGTATACATGTGTGCGTGTGTGCGTGTGCGCGCGCTCCATATACCCTCTGTCAGCAAGCAGCAACCCTTTGCAAAAGACGCTGCATCATCATCTCTGTGCGCTCACAGTCGAGACACACACGTCCATCCCCCTCGCCCATCAGACTATGTCCCTGAGCAGGAGGTGTCAAACCTCACCGTCAACTTTGGCCCTCAGCACCCTGCTGCCCACGGCGTGCTCCGCCTCGTCCTTGAGCTTGATGGCGAGGTGAGATGACGCTGCAGTGTGTGTGTGTGTCTGTGTTCTCGGGTCTGCACATGTCTACATGGTTGTAAGGGCACGCACCGAGTGTGTAGGTGCGTGCATGAAGGCAGAAACGCACGTGACTGCACCCACGCTCGCTCACACAGTGCGCGCACGTGTGCCGTCGCAACCACAAACCACGCAACCACCACCCATGAACTGGATGGGTTAGATTGTGCGCCACGCAGACCCGCACGTTGGCCTGCTGCACCGCGGCACAGAGAAGCTGATTGAGTACAAGAACTACCTGCAGGCCCTCCCATACTTTGACCGCCTCGACTACGTCTCCATGATGTGCAACGAGCAGGTGCAGTGTGGTGTTTTGTGTGTGTGTGGTGTGTGTGTGTGTGTGCGTGTGTGTTGTGTGCGTGTGCGTGTGGTGTGCGTGTGTGGGCCTGGTACTTGGGCATCGCTTCCGTGTCCTCCACCGCCTTACCCTTGAGTCCTCTCCTCTGTGTGCCTTCGCCTGTGCCTCCTCAGGCGTACTCGCTTGCTGTGGAGAAGCTGCTCAACATTGAGGTCCCGGAGCGCGCAAAGTACATTCGCGGTGCGTAGACGCGTGGTGTGTGCACGGGGATGCGTGTGCATATGGTGCGCATGTGTGTGTCTGTGGATGTGTGTGTGTGTATGCGTAAATCGTGTGCACTGTATCATGTGGTGTTGTGATGACACGACCACACAACATTGGCCGGCCTTCTCACTCCCTCCCATACCCATACCCACGGCCACACCTATCATCACCACCGCCCCACCACCATCACTTCATCCTCACGTCACCACCTCCTTGCACCACCGCCGCTGGCAGTGCTGTTTGGGGAGCTGACGCGTATTCTGAACCACATTATGGGCGTGACGACCCACGCCCTCGACGTCGGCGCCCTCACCCCCTTTCTCTGGCTCTTTGAGGAGCGCGAGAAGGTGTGTGTGTGTGGATGTGTGTGTGTGTGTGGTTGGATGTGTGAACGAGCGTGTACATGTGTGTGTGTGTGTGTGCGTGCGTGTGTGTGTGTATGTGTGTGCGTGTGTGCGTGTGCACTGCTTCTACTGCGCACTGGTTGTGTTGGTCGATGCGTGCTTGGTGGATTTGTTCTCTGCGCTGTCCCGGACATGTCTCACCTCCCTCACCTTCCTCACCACCATCACCACCTGCGCACAGATGATGGAGTTTTACGAGCGCGTATCTGGTGCGCGCATGCACGCGGCGTACGTCCGCCCAGGCGGCGTCTCCCTCGACATGCCAATCGGTACGCACATGTGCTCACTAGAGCGCACGCATACGTACACACACGCATATGAGGGCAAGCGTGTACTTACTCGCTCGCTTACACACCCACACACACACACACACAATCACACACACTCGCACATATGCGCGCGCACACACACACACACACAATCACGCACAATCACGCAAAATCACACACAATCACACACAATCACACACGCACACAAAATTGGCCTGTTGGCGCGATGCAGGGCTGATGGAGGACATTTACCAGTGGGCGCAGGCGTTCCCGGCGCGCATCGACGAGGTGGAGGAGCTGTTGACGGGCAACCGCATCTGGAAGCAGCGGCTGGTCGACGTCGGTGTTGTCACGGCCAAGGACGCATTGGACTGGGGGTTCTCGGGCGTCATGCTGCGTGGTAGCGGCATCCCCTGGGACCTCCGCAAGTCGCAGCCCTACGACGCTTACGACAAGGTGTGGTGCGGTGAAGTGGCAGTGTAACTGTGGTGGCTTGATGATGATGGTGGTGGTGGTGGTGGTGGTGGTGGTGGTGGTGGTTCACTGATTGTGATGATGGTGATCGTTTGAATGGTGATGGTTGTTGCTGGAGTTGCAGTCAAGCATGGCTGCTCTGCCTCTGCCGCATGCCTTACTCTCTCTCTCTTTTTTCTTTTTGTGTGTGTGTGTGTTCGGTTTGACTCATTCTCTCCCTGTCTCCATCACTGCAACACCACAACACCACAACGCCGCACCACCACAATCAATGCCACAACACCACAACGCCGCACCACCACAACGCCGCACCACCACAACGCCGCACCACCACAACCAATGCCACAACACGACACCGCCGCACCACCACAACCAATGCCACCACCGTCTGCGTCGCTGCCAGGTTGAGTTTGACGTGCCGGTTGGCTCGCGCGGCGATTCGTACGACCGGTACCTGATCCGCTGCGAGGAGATGCGGCAGTCTGTGCGCATCATCAACCAGTGCCTCAACGACATGCCTGATGGCGAGGTGCGCGTGGACGACGCCAAGGTTGCCCCGCCGCGCCGCGCGGAGATGAAGGAGTCCATGGAGGCCCTCATCCACCACTTTAAGCTCTACACCGAGGGATACCAGGTGCGCGCATCGTGGTGGTGGTAGTGGTAATGGTAGTGGCGCGTTGGTGTCGGTTGAAGGGGAGGAGGAGGAGGAGGAGGGGAGAACGTGTTGTTATGAGTGATGGTGAGGGGCCTGTTGTTATGAGTGGTGGTGAGTGGCTTGTTGTTTGGTGTGATGTGTTGCGGTGTTGTTGTGACAGTTGTGGCTGCATGGCGTGGTTGCGCTTTGCTCAAAGAAATTCTCACTCACTCTCCCTTGCATGTGCTCCTGTCAACAATGGTGATGGTGGTGGTGGTGGTGGGTAGGTTCCACCCGGCTCGACATACACCGCCATTGAGGCGCCAAAGGGCGAATTCGGTAAGGCGGCTGGGAGTGGTGGTGGTGGGAGTGGTGGGGTGTGGTTGATGGTGGTGGTGTGCAAAAGATAAAAGCGAGCAGTCGTGTTTCCTGTGCGTGCACATGCGTGTGCTTGCGTGTCTTTGTGTGCTTTGTTCCTTCAGCTGCTGACTCTACGCGTGTGTGCTCATATGCGTGTGTGTGTATGATACCATCAGGCGTGTATCTTGTCTCTGACGGCACCTCCAAGCCCTACCGCTGCAAGATCAAGGCCCCCGGCTTTGCTCACCTGGTGCGTTCCTCCAACACCTTGCTGTTCGCGCGTGTGTTGTGTGTTGTGTGTTGTGTGTTGTGTGTTGTGTTGTGTTGTGTTGTGTGTGTGTGTGCCATAAACCGCACCACTTCTCCTTCCGGTGTTTCCCCCATCAACACTGCCACAACAAGCTCATTACTAACACACACACACACACACACACACACACACACACACACACACACACACACACACACACACACACACACACACACACACACACACTGCGTTGCTGTGCAGGCTGGACTTGACATGATGGCCAAGGGTCACATGCTGGCTGATGTTGTTGCACTCATCGGCACCCTCGACATTGTGTTCGGCGAGGTCGACAGGTGAACCAGCCAACACACACGCACACGCACGCCCACGTGCATGCAGGCATTCGCACATTGCAGCCCGTGTGCTTGTGGGCGCGCTGATGCGACTGAACTTTCCTTGCCTGCTTGTTGTTGTGGCTGGAGACTGTGGGTGGAATGGTTAAGATGAAGGGATAATGCGACTGTGGTTGAGTGTGAATGGTGACAGTGTTGTCTTGCACACAGGCTCAGTGTTTGGTGTTGTGGTTGCTGTTGTTGTGAAACTGCAAGTGTTGTTTGGTGAATGGTCGTTTGTTTGTTTGTTTCTGCCTTTTGTGTGTTGGTTTCTTGTCTGGCTGTGTTCATCGCATACAGCTATCGTAACACAAGTCATTGTGTTTGTGGTTTTGGCGGAGGTGGTGTTGTGTCAATACAGAAGAAACAAAAGGTCTACACTTGTCGTGTGTGAATGGTGCGATTGTTGTTGCTGACTTTACTCGAGGGTGTTCAGACAACACGCATGCATGTTAATGTAACAGTAGGTCGTCACAAGGAAAACAAACAATGCACAGACATACACAGACAAACACAGACAAACACAGACAAACACACACACACACACACACACACACACACACACACACACACACAAGTACACAACAGCACGCATGACCAGCATCAGTTGAATTCCCTTCCATCACAAGTACACCACACCACAGTCATCCTGTCACACACCACACCACACCATCCATCCTTGATTGCCATCACTTGCGCCTGTTGCCCCCGCTCATGGCCATAATCTGCGCAATGCGCACGAAGATGTTGATGGCGTCCATGTAGATGGAGATGCTTGCGCCCACGGGGTCGAACTTGTTGGCCGGGGCATGCTTTGCCGCTTCAACGATGCGCGCAGTGTCAAACAGCACAAACCCGCTGAACAGCACGAGTCCACCATACAGCGATACCTGGTGGAGCACAGAGGCAACCGCCATGGAGGGGAGGAAGGCCGCACCAAGCGACGAGATGACCACGGCGCCAAGGCCCATGGACAGCGGGCCGGCCCACGCAAGGAACGTGTCAGATGGGGAGTTGGACGCGACGAGGCAGAGCGAGCCGACAATGCCACCGGTCATGGCTGCCGCGCGCAGCAGCAGGGGCCCGCCGAGCAGCATGAGCGGGGTGAGGGTGAAGGCGACGACGGAGTTGAAGAGGGCGAGGCTGGCGTACTTGAGGGGCAGGTTGGCAGGGTCGATGCTCCGGGTCAGCGTGCTGGCAGCAATCATGCCGCCAAGCGACACCACCATCGACACAATCGGGCGAGCAGCGATGAACGTCACGGCACCCTGCATTTGTGCGTGTGTGTTTGGGGGGGGGCACAGATGGGGTTGTCAGTTGAAGCGAGAGCGAGGAAGACAGTTGGGTTGCATCGAGTACGAGGAATTAGAGCGAGCAGACACCCATACACACACCCACACGCACACGCATGCACACACATGCACGTGAATTCGCGCACACACAAACACAAACACACGCACACACAAGCACACGCACACACAAACACAAGCACGTAAATTCACGCACACACAAACACAAACGCGCACACACAAACGCACACACAATCACACACACACACACGCGTATACACGCAATGACAGCTTACGGTGCGGAAGAGGGCGATGGTGGCGACGGCGGTGATACCAATACCGACGCCGAGGGCGGTGAAGGTGCTGGCAACGCGCTCGTGCACATACGGCGCCCACATGGTGTTGTCGTGCACGCCCTCCGTCAGGCCGCGCACCATCGTGGCTATGGAGCGAAACAACATTGCGGTGAGTTAAAGAGGGGGGGGGGGGGTTGTTGGAGAGAGAAAGGTGCACTCAACGAGTGTGAGCAGGTTGCATCGGTAAGAGAAGGAGCATGTCAGACAGAGAGACATGCGCGCATGCACACACACACGCACACACACAATCACACACACACACACACACACACAATCACACACATCAATGACTGACCGCCCATGAGGCCAACGGTGATGATGCCTGCACCGGCCAGACCGCCAAGCACAAGACGGCGTGTGTTGGAGCCCGAGGCCGCGCGGGCACCGGTTCCGGTGGCCGTCGCATTTGCCACGCGCGCTGTCGCGGCCCGCGAAGTGCGGAACGTGGCCATCGCCTGGGAGGGGCGGAGGGAGGCGCGTGAGAAAAGCAAAGCAAGGAGTTGTGAAATGAAAGCAAACGGATGAAAGGACGCCGGGAGTGTTCAAACCAGGCAGCGTGCAGTGTGTGTGTGGTGTGTGTGTGTGTGTGTGTGTGTGTGTGTGTGTGTGTGTGTGTGTGTGTGTGTGTGTGGCTGCGCGTGTGGCTGCGCGTGTGGCTGCATGTGTGTGTGTGCGCGCGTGTGAGGCGCGCGCACACGCATTTGTGAAGATGACATGATATGTGCAGTGACAAAACATGACAGCACCCGCACCCGCTGTGTGGTTTTGGTGAGGGTGGAGGGGGCGCTGATGCGTGGCTGGTTCGCGACAAGCGTCATCAGCGTGACGCGCTGGCACCGCAGCGCCGTGCGTCCGAGCGTGGAAGCAACAAGCATGGTTTTCTCTCTCTCTCTCTGTCCTGCTGACAAGGCGACGAGCTGCACAAGTACACACGGTGAGAAGCAAGGCTTGCATAGCAGGGGTTGAGCAGGCAGCGCGGTCAGATAACCAAGCAAAACGGCGCGGTGACGTGTGACCACCCCCGCCATCAGTCAACAAGAACAGTCACCAGCAGTCAACAAGAACAGTCAACAGCAGTCAACAGCCGTCAACACCAAGCAAGCAAGCAAGCAGCGACACAGCGCACGTACGTTCTCTTCTGTTGTGGACGATGAAAATGCGGCCGCGGAGATGCTTGCAGCTGTTGCTGCGTCTTGCTTGCTTTGCTGTGTGTGCGTTTCTAGAAAAGTCAATTTTGACTTGGTCTTCAACGTCAAATTTGACTTTGAGAAACGGTCAGAGACGAAGAGAGCCGTGGTGGTGTGTTGTGGTGCTTCCAGTGGTGTTGTTGTTGTGCTTGCTTGCTTGACTTGCAGTGTACAGACAGTGAGCGAGGAGTGAGCGTGAGTGGGGCGGCTGGTTGGTTGGTTGGTTGGTTGGTTGTTGTGGTGGGTATGGTGGACGCATTCGCTGCACAAACTCACACGTGTCCCTGCCGTTCCTTGCCTTGTGTGACGTCACATCACACCACAGAGATCGCACATTCAACACGACTGCACCACAACACTCTACACCACGGAACGCTACACCACACTACTGCACCACTGCGCCACGGAACGCAACACCACTGCACACAATACCACACTGCCCAGATATCACCGCAACAGTGTCGTTGTTGCAGCAGCTGCTGGAGCAAGAAGAGGGGGAAAGGGGTGTGCAACAGCAACATTCAGCAGCGCTGGTTGCTGATCCTCCTCCTCCCTCGTCACCTTCGTCAGCACCTCCAGTTGATCCAGGCGTGAGCGGAGAACAGGCTTCGTCGCCCCTCGCGCAGGCGCCGCCGCTCCTGTCGTCGTCGCCCACCTCCTTGTCTGCCACAAACCAGACACTGCTGAATTTGAGCGCGCACGCCAGCGCCAGCCGCTTCTACGCGTCCGTCTTGTCGCAGAGCGAAGACGCAAACGCCAGCACCCCCGCGCTCCAGCTCTTCAACATCAGCACAACCGAACTGCTGCAACAGCAACACCAACACCAACAACAACAACAACAACAACAACAACAACAACAACAACAACAACAACAACAACAACAACAACAACAACAACAACAACAAAGAGGAGGAGAAGACCAGAAAGGAGAAATGGCGTCGCTGCCCACCATCTACGACGATGGTGTCGATGACCACCAGTATGATGGTGATGCGTATCGTCAGCGGCAACAACAGCAGCAACAACAGCATCAGCAGCAAGGTGGAATGTTGAGCTCCAGCCCACACGCGTACGGACAGAGTGATTTCACATCACAGCAGTTCCTCCAACAGCAGCCCCTGCAACAGCAGCAGCTGTCGCCCTCCCCGTCATCCATGCAGGCAACGCTGAACAGCTTCCATATGGGAAGTGGTGGTGATGCTCGTGGTGGCGACTCGCAACGTGGTGATATGGACGTTGCAGCAACACCATCCACCATCCCACTGCACCGCAGCAGGATGGCATACAGCGCAGGTGGCACGACCGCAAACACCACCGCCACTGCCCCAATGCAAACACCCATGCCATCCCGTGCGCAGCAGCAACACCACCACGAACACCAACAACGCCAACAGCAGCTGCTGCTCGGTGGGAGCGGGGGTGTGGGCAACAGCGCCACCACCGGCTCGCCTTATCCGCGACACGCAACAACATCATCGTCATCAGCAACAGGAACACCGCACCAGCACCACCAACACCATCAGCGTGATGTCGATGCGTACCATTCGAGCAACACCAACACCAACACCAACACCAGCGGGACCGCTGGCTCAATTACAACGCCTGCACCTCCCACGTCGTCTTCATCACCGTACATGGTGGACAGATCGGCAAACCCAACATGGAGCGGCGGCGTTGGCGGTGGTGTTCGTGGCGGTGTCTCGGCATCAACAGGACCAAGAGCTGCAGCAGCAACAGGAACAACAAGAGGCAGAGGAACAACAGCAGCAACAGCGCCACCACCGCCATCATCATCATCGTCGTCGTCGTTCAAATCGCGATTGCGGGGTCCCGAGTTCACCCCACTGCTCTCATCCACCACCACCAGGTGAGAGGAGGCGATGGCGCGTGTGTGTGTGTATGTATGGTGTGTGTGTGTGTGTGTGTTTGTGTGTGCGTGTTTGTCTGTGTATGGCGTGTTTGTCTGTGTGTGTGTATGTGTATGGCGTGTTTATCTGTGTGTGTGTGTGTGCATATGCGTGTGTTTGTCTGTGTGTGTGCGTCTGTGCATCTGTCAACCGTTCATGTCCGCCTCTGTGTGTGCGTGCGCGCGCTTGTGTGCATTCCATCACTCCTTGTGAACCACTGCCACCGCCACCCACCGCTGCAATTGTTGATGCTGCCAATGGTGCATTGGCGTGCCAGGATCACGGCTGCCACCCCCCAATATGGAGCGCCGCCACAGGACGAGTTGGAACGCGTTCGCCAGCGCCTCAGATCTCTCAGGGCCGTACAGGTGTGGTGGAACACGGTGCCAGTGGTTGCAGTGGTGGTGGTGGCATCTGCGTGTGTGTGTGTGTGTGTGTGTGTGTGTGTGTGGTTGTACGTGTGTGTGTGTGTGGTTGTTCGTGGAGGTTCTTCTATGTGTGTTGTGTGCACCCCTGTGGTAAGCGATGTTGCTGCTGTTGTTGTTGATGTTTGCGTTGTAACGCCTTCACACAACAATGTGCTGGTTGGACGCTTGGCGCTGTGAGCAGGAGGAAGACGAAGAAGAAGGATCATCAACGCTCACACAGCAGGTGGCAGTAGCTCATGCGATTGTGTTGGTGGCGGCGGCCGTTAACGGGGTTGCGATGACACTCGCGTCGCCCACATGTGCATGTCTGCAGTTCCGTGCATGCACAACTGTGACACGCGTCGAGCATTCACTGTCCAGTTCCTCGTGCCCACATCCTAACACCTCACATGCACACCACCACCATCATCATCAACATCACTATCAACAACACCATTACTATCATCATCATCACCACCACCATCACCATCAACATCATCACCACCACCATCACAACGACTGCAGCTGCGCCGTGAGCTGACACGCGTCGTTGAGAACTTTGAATATGAACAGTCGCAGTGGCGGCAGAAGGAGAGCGAAATGGTAACTGGCTCGTGCTGCTGGCATGTTGAC
>NW_004754896.1:153817-163817 GCF_000188695.1 Salpingoeca rosetta | reverse complement strand
AGGAAGTGGAGGAGGAGGCATACGCGCGCCAGCACCGCAGTGGTGGTGATGATGATGGTGGTGCTGATTGGGGTGACAGGACACAGCCTCCCTTCCGGACCGGTGCTCAAGGTGGTGATACTGTGTGTGTGTGTGTGTGTGTGTGTGTGTGTGTGTGTGTGTGTGTGTGTGTGTGTGTGTGTGTGTGTGTGTGTGTGTGTGTGTGTGTCGTGTGTGTGTCTGTCTGTGTGTGTGTCTGTGTTTGTGTGTGTGTGTCTGTGTTGTGTGTGTGTGTGTGTCTGTGTGTGTGTGTGTGTCGTGCGTCAGGGTGGTGTTCGCTGCCTTGTCACTGCCCCCCCCTCTCCTCTCCTCATTCACCTCGCCCTTTGCTTCCTCCGCCTTCTCCTCGCTGCATTGTTGTCGACAGGAGGTAACATGCCGCTTGCGGACCAACGCGCCGCCGCCACAACGGGATATGGTACGTCGGTTGCAGTTGGCTTTCGCCGCGTGCTTGCAGGCACGCGTGATGTGTTGTCCGCAACACACAGCGTCATGTGGATTGATGGTGTCTCGCCCGTGTGTGCTCTTCTCCCTTTACTTCACATAACGAACGACAACAACAACAACAACAACAACAACAACAACAACAACAACAACAACAACAACAACAACAACAACAACAACAACAACAACAATACCAACAATCCCCACGGTGCAGAGTTTGACATGCGGATGTTTGCTCAGGATTCGTTGAACAAGGAGCGATTGCTGGCACTGAGGCACCAGCACCAGCACACCAACAGCACCATGCACCGTGCTGGCAACCACGGTGACGGTGGTGAACGCAAAAGCGGTGGTGGTGGTGGTGGTGATGATGATGAACGCCGTGATCACGCTGGCGAAAGACGACAGCGGAAGGACAGTGGCAGAAACGCGGGGCCGCGTAGTGGGGCAGGGTCCTCCCACAAAACGCGTTCTGAGCACGCGCTGCAGCCATCGCCGCTTCGCAGGCGACGCGAGGATGCGCACGCAACAGCAGCATCAACATCTGCATCAGCGAACACACGCCGACCGGGACACAACGCAAGCGGCACTGGCCATCACGATGATGATGGTGGTGGTGATGGTGGCGGCGATGGCGGTGTGAGCATTCACAGCACAGCCAGCGCTGCGACCGGCACCACACGCAAGGGCAAAGACAAAGAGCACCAGCAGCAAGGTGCCAAGGGCGGTGCAAGTGGTGGTGGTGGTGGTGTCCATTTTCCTTCACGACGCGCCAAGCACGAACAGCAGCAGCACCGGCGGGACACCGATGGTGACGACGACGAAGATGATGATGATGATGATGGTGATGGGCAGCCAAAGTACGTCGCATCACATGTGTGTGCGTGTGCCTGCGTGCGTGCGTGTGTGTGTGTGTGTGCGCGCGCGCGCGCGCGTGTGTGTGTGTGTGTGTGTGTGTGTGTGTGTGTGTGTGTGTGTGTGTGTGTGTGTGTGTGTGTGTGTGTGTGTGTGTGTGTGTGGTCTCACCTCCCTTCCTTCCTTCCTTCCTTTCCCTTTCCTTTCCCTTCTGTCGTTCATCGCGGGCATTTCAGACCTCGTCGCGACTATGAAAAGCCGTGGCTCGCCAACTCTCTGCGTTCATCAAAGCGCTCAACAGGTGTGTGCGTGCGATCATGTGTACACGTGTGCATCTCTTTGTCGTCTGTTTGCCTGCAAGTCCTTGCCATGTTGAGATCAACACGGCAACACCACATGCGAGCTCGCACAGTAACTGTACACGACAGGCCACCCCTAACACCACGCCCCCACACCACTCTACCACCCCCATCGCAAGATGAGATGAAGAACAGCGGAGTTCGCGGTGATGGAAAACAGCAAGCGGGAACACAGCCCGTGTGGAAATAGACTTTGTTGACCACTGACGATGATGGTGATCATGATGGTGGTGACGTTGCTGTAATCAGCGTCGTTGTTCGTGCAGTGCATTCCTTTCTTGCTGTTGGTGTTGTGCAACGAAACACATATGCACACGCGCACACACACACACACACTGCCCCTTGCTTTTGCTTTGCCGTGTGTTGATGGTAGAACTTGTTGTCCATTGCTTTCCAATTGCACTTGCCACGTTGATTTTTCCTTCGTGTATTTCATTTACATCAGCAGCGCATTGTGGCTGCTGTGGTCTCCAACTCTCGCTGCGTTGTGCTCTGACTCGCTTCGCTCGATCATGTGTGGATCACGCAGTACAACACAAACCGTGTGTGAGAGCGAGACAACACATGTTGGTTGGTGATGATGATGATGACGATGACGACGATGATGATCACGGCAATACCTCATGTTGTGTTGCAGTTTTGTCCATGGTGTTTATGTGATGTAAACGTCCACGAACTCACATCAACAGAAACTCAAAACAAACGCAAGCAAGATCTGGGCTGCTAACACAACTGGCAGCAAAGGCAGTAGAGGAGAAGCCAATCAACACGCCACCAACAACGTAGGTAACAGGCAAACGCCGCCTCGGACCTCAAGTTAAGAAACGCACTTGCAGGCAAGCAAACTGTGCTGTTCTTGCAAGCAACAAACACCGAATTGCAAGCCACCAATGCACACGCGCATGCATGAATCGAGCAGTGATTCGCCCCCTGCGAACACACCACCCTTCACGCCCTCCTTCGCACGTGACCACCCAACAATCACTTGCCGTCATCATCACTGTCATCGCTGTAGGATTCGAGAGAGTCGTATGCGTTTTCAAACTCCAGCTGTCGCTGCTCAAACTGGGACTGCAGATGCGATGACACATCCAGAGCATCAACCTGTTGGGAGCAAGATGGTCGTCGTCGTGGTCGTCGTGGTGGTGGTGGTGAATGAAATGGAAAGTACCTTCGAGGATTACTAGCTGTCGTGCTGAACACGCACACACGCACAGAGAAGCGTGTGCGTACAAAGAAGCGAACGTGTTCACGATGATCAAACACACACACACAGCCATGCACACACATGGACACACACACACACGCTCGCCCTGTCTCACCTCTCTGCACTGGGCGAGGAGGTGGGTGATGAGCTTGTGCAGGAAGATGTACTGTTCCGTTGTCTGCACCATCAGGTTGCGACACGTGCGCATTTCGTGCACGATTTTGTTCAAATCAACCGTCTCCTTCGTCACGGGTTCGTGGCGTGGCATCACCTGACACGCGCGCGTGTGTGTGCGTGCGTGTGTGTGCGTGCGTGTGTGTATGTGTGTGTGTGTGTGTGAAAAGAAGGGATGAGCACACGCATTCGTCGATAAAGGCGGAGCGTAAGCTCGACATCAACACTCGTGCACACACACATGCACGCACCTCCAAGCGACGCATGATGCGATCAATGGCGATGAAGGTTCCACTTCTGCCAACACCGGCGCTGCAGTGAACCAGCAGTGGCCCTCTGTGACCCATCGACGCATGCACGCCCCGCACATACTCCCGGAACAACAGCAGATCTGTGTGACAATGTGTGTGTGTGTGCATGTGTGTGTGAGCGTGAAAAATAGGCACGAAGGGCGCAGGTTCATGTGAACGCGAAGCGTGACAACAGTCATAAGCAGTGATTCAAGATCAGCGGACAAATTGATTGCAACAACGATACCACACATCATTATCATCATCATCAACAACGACAACAACAACAACAACAACAACAACAACAACAACAACAACAACAACAACAACAACAACAACGTCGCCATGAATGGCGGCACCTGAGAGATGTTGTGGGATGCCGTGGTCTGGCCACGAATGGTAGTGCACTTGACGAACAGTGCGAATTGGTTCCTTCATAATTGTGTGTGTGTGTGTGTGCGTGTGTGTGTGTGTGTGTGTGTGTGTGTGTGTGTGTGTATGTGTGTGTGTGTGTGTGTGTGTGTGTGTGTGTGTGTGTGTGTGTGTCGTTGGTCAATCGATGGCTTCTCGGAACTTGTCACCAGCCAAGATCACGAAAGTTCAAACGCATAGACACACAAAGCACACCATCCTATTCCCTCCGCCTTTTCAGTCTCCAACACTCTCCCTTCACACACGCACGCACACACATACACACGCACACACATATGCAAACAGCCACCGCCTTGTCTCGCCTTACCCCGTATCGCTCGAGCTCGAACGTGCGGTCGGTGAGCAGAAACGTGACGTTTTCGGCCGTGCACTTGACGGTGTAATATCCCATCTCCAGCGGGCGGCCAGCCTCTGTCGCAGCCAACGTCTGCTCGGTGTTTGTCATGGGTTGTGGCGCGTGAGTGGTGCGTGGGTGGTGCGTGGGTGGTGCGTGGTGGGTGGTGGTAAGTGAGGGAGCGTTGGTACGTGACGATATGATGTTCGCGTTGCAATGGACATGATAAGACGTCGAAGTCATCAAAAGGTCGAACACACACACACACACACACACACACACACACACACACACACACACACACACACACACACACACACACACACACACACACACACACACACACACACACACACACACACACACACACACACACACACACACACACACGTACACACACCGGCCAGTAGCGATGGCACTTGATGCGCCCCAGCTCGGTTTCCTTGGTCACCATCACAATGACAGACACATCCTTCTGCCACACCATACGCCTGTGGGACGTCCACCATTCGGGAGAGATGTGGTCAGCACCATGTTGAGTGTAGCCATGTCGTGCATAGTAGACATGAATGTGAGCTGCAAAACACCAAATACCCAATCAAGCCGAACCTACTTTCACGACACACACACACACACACACACACGACATGACACAAACACACAAACACACACACGCACGCACCAGAAGTCCTCCATGCTTGGGGGCGTTGGTCCCTGGCATGCAATGTACGACTGCGCAGAGCTATCACTCGGAATGAAGTTGGCGTTGTAGTAATCGCAGTCATCGTCGCCCTGAGTTGAGAACACACGTGCACGTGTGACAAGTGTGTGTGTGTGTGTGTGTGTGTGTGTGTGTGTGTGTTTGTGTGACGAGTGCATTGAGTGTGTGTGACGAGTGCGTTGAGTGTGTGCGTGTGCGAGTGTAATTGTGTGTGTGTGTGTGTGTGTGTGTGTGCGAGTGAGAGAGAAATGACATATTCACACAAAGAGATTCAAGATGAAAGGCGTTGCGGCGCTCCGCAGACAACGGAGCAAGAACTCCGCTCCAGAACACGAGTCATGAAATGGCGTTGCAATCACCACCATCATCACCACTGCCACCAACACACATATCCCCATCACCACCACCACCACCACCAACATACATATCACCATCATGAAGCATCATCACTTCCGAACCATCCTGAGGTTGCCCCACCTCCAAGATGTCGAGAACAACGCGCGTGTGATCGTATGCGGTGATGTTTCTGTATCTGTTCTTGGATCTGTTCTTGGCCGAATGCTCGCTGGTCGATGACACGCCAACACGAGAGAGTGCAACAAACTCATCTGTCAAGACACGGAGTGGCACCACGTGCACACGTGTGAGCAACGAGGATTGTGTGTGTGTGTGTGTGTGTGTGTGTGTGTGTGTGTGTGCGTGTGCGCGTGTGTGTGTGTTTTATATTTGTGCGTGGACACAAACGTGTGTGTGTGTGCGACCAACACAAGCACGCAAGTCCAAGCACACGTTCGAACACAACACGCACACACCATATATCACTGGCACCTTAACTTCCCCTCCCCCTCCCTAAATCCACTTCGCACCTGCAAGGGCGTGGTCCTTAGAGAGTTTCATGATGCTTGCATGCATCGCCGGCTCGATGTTCACGGGAACACGCTTCTCTGCTTCCTCCTCCTCTTTCTTCGTGTTGTCATCGTCATCGTCATCCTCATCGCCTGCAATGATCTGAACATACTCACCATCATCATCGTCATCATCATCATCACCACCACTGCTGGCCGCTGTCGTTGTTCGGCTTCGCTTCGTCACAGGACTCTCGTCCCGCACAATGTCCTGCTTGCCACCGCCAGCCACGGTCGTGGTGGTAGTGGTGGCTGATGCCTTGGTGTCGGTGTCGTCCACAGCAGCAAATGGATCCACAGATACAACATCACTGTTCCACTGCGCACCGCCATCACCATCACCATCACCATCACCAGTCGCGTCCTCTTCTTTCTCCGCCTCCTCCGCGTTTGCTGCTGCTGTCGGTGCTGTGGATGGCTCTGACATGTTCTGTCCCATGGTGTTTTCGGTCTTTTGCGTCGTGTCGGCTGCTTCGTCCTGCCCGTCGCCCATACCGTTCTTCACATCGCGGGCCTTGCTCACATCACCATCCCCACCATCGTCAGCGGTGGGTGCCGATGTCTCCGCTGCCGTTGCGGAAGTGCCTGTCTCAGTGTCTTCTTCGACTTCCTCTGTCTTCGTGTCTTCTTCCTTCTTCCCTTCCTCCTTTCCGGAGTGTTGTTCCAGCGCCATCATCTCTGCTGTCTTGATGTCTCCGTTGGTCAACACCAACTCACCCTTCACCCCATCACCCTTCACCCTTTCGCCACCATCGCCACCGCCAACGGCTTCACCGCTCGCCTTGCGAAGGGTGCCCTCCATCTCTGCTGCAACTTGCTTCACGCCGAAATCGCCAACGCCTGGAGGGGCAAACGCGTTTAGAACGCCGCCAGCGGAGTGCGCATTTTGGTTCTGCGCATCAGCATCAGCAGCAGCAGAGGCGGCAGGTGTGGTGGTAGCTGACGTTGCAGCAATAGAAGAGGATGATGATGATGAGGTTGCCTGCACGCGCTGGCCACGAGCCATCATCGCTGCTGCTGCTGCTGACGAGGATGTGATGCCTGTCGTGGCGGATGACGTGGCTGATGATGACGATGCAGATGCTGCGTATGTGTTGGACATGGCTGGTGGGGCGTGGGCACGGAAGCTGTTCGTTGTGCTGCGGTCATCCCCGCTTGCGCCTCGCTCACGCACTGTGTGCGATTGTGTGTGTGTGCGTGTGTGTGTGTGTGCGTGTGTGCGAGTGTGTGTGTGTGTGTGTGTGTGTGCGAGTGTGTGTGTGTGCGTGTGTGCGAGTGTGTATGTGTGTGTGTGTGTGTGTGAGAGAGTGAGAGAGAGAAGACAAAGGGAAGGGCGGAGATCAACAGCACGCCGCCAAAGGCATGCAAACAGAACACAAACACACACATACACACAACCGATGTTTGCATGGAGCCAACCTCACCTCCATCAAACGAGTGGGTGAGAAGCAGAAGTTTCACAATGTTTCCGCCAGCGGTGATAAGTTCCGTCACAGCACCGCTCGTCTCAGCTGCAACAGTCACGCCGTCAATTGCCTGCAGGCATTACAATACAAGCACATGGAGCGTGTGTGTGTGTGTGTGCGTGTGCGTGTGTGTGCATGTGTTTGTGTGCGGAAGAAGCAGTGAGAGAACGGCGAGAATGAAACGGTTTGGCACAAAGTACAGCAAAACAATCTGGCATACAAGCTCAATAGTACGCCACTGAACACACACATGCACACAATCAACCGCTGCCGCTGCTGCTGCTGCTGCTCTGTGTGTGTGTGTGTGTGTGTGTGTGTGTGTGTGTGTGTGTGTGTGTGTGTGTGTGTGTGTGTGTGTGTGTGTGTGTGTGTGCGCACCAGGATTGCGTCATTGGGAAGGATGGATGCTTTGTCCGGGTTGGCAATTTTGACGTCGCACACGCGATCGACAAACGGCAATTCACCAACACCGGCACCGCCGCCGATGGTGAATCCAAACACGCCATTGGCGTTCCTGGCACGATCAGGTGGTGATGTGCATGCGCGACAATGACACAGTGAGTGAGTGGGAAAGCGTGCGCTCGTTTGTGTGTGTGTGTGTGTGTGTGTGTGTGTGTGTGTGTGTGAAAGGCACAGAGCAAACACCAAGAAGAGTGGGGAAATCGACTCTCCAAGACATCACGTCGCACTGTGTTCACCAACATGCAGTGTATGTACATTTATTACCTCTGCACGTGCGCGACCTTGAGACGACCGCAGCGGGATTTGATGGTGGTGGCGATGAGGTCCACATTGGACAGGCTGCGCACCGGTGACACTTCGAGTGTCGTCTGGAACAGTCACGAAGCGGGGTAGGTGCACGTGGTGTGGGGAATGATGAGAAAGAAGATGGTCAGTGTAAGAACAGCGTCGAGGTGCCGGGAAACAAAGCAGCGCAAACACACATACACACATACGCACGTGCAAGCACACCCATATCCACTCACGTGCAAGCACACCCATGTCCACTAACGTACGAACACACATATGCAAAAATACACACAAACCGACACATGTGTGTTTCCACCACCACCCACAATGTCACCGCACCTTGAGAGCTCCGTAGAAGTGCGACTTGAGCTGACCCCATTCGCGGACGTGCTTGTGTGTCAGCAGGTACTGGAACAGCGCGACAGACACAAAATGGTAATCCTTGCCATCCACCTCGTCTGTGAGTACACACACAATATGGGCAGGGCAGTCGCGTTAGTGATGTGCCATGGGACAAGACGTGACAGGACAAGAAGAACGCTCTGTTTGTCTGTGTTGCCCATTCGCACACGCGCGCGCACGTGCATACGCACACACATGCACAGGCACACACAAGGCGTTTGTACACATCCACACATCACCACAACTCCAACTGCACGCACCTGAGAGCGGTGGGCGTGTGGTGATTGGCACATCGCTGTCCAGCGTTCTAAACGCCGAGGAGGACTGCGCCTTGAAGATCTTCCCTGTGCCCTCCTGCTGCGCATTGTCATTGCACTGAAACGCTGCAGGATGTGTGTGTATGTGTGTGTGTGTGTGTGTGTGTGTGTGTGTGTGTGTGTGTGTGTGTGTGTGTGTGTGTGTGTGTGTGTGTGTGTGTGTGTGTGAGCGCGACACTTTCTCCTTTAATTTGCTAATCATCGTGCCAACGCGCGCGCACACACGAGACCCTACGCACACACACAAACACACACGTGAGCAACACACACGCCCGCGCCCATGCTTCTCGCATCTCGACCAACCTGTGCGCTGGTCAATGGGAAGGACGGTGAGCGTGACTGTCTCCTTTGCCGCTTTGAGGACACGAACCACCGCATCGTGCGACATGCCAGCGACCTGACAATGGCAAGGGAGCGATGTGTGGGGGGGGGGGCACAGACATGAATGTGCGTGAGTGTGTGCGTGAGAGTGGTGAGGATAGATGAATGTGTACACGTGTCAGAGGGAAGTGGTCGATCCACAGGCACATCCACACTCACACATCCACAGAAGCATGTGCGTCGTTTCCATCTCCTTTGACACACAACACACACACACACACACACACACACACACACACACACACACACACACACACACACACCTGGATGTTGTCGACAGCAACAATTTCATCGCCCGTGTTGAGGCGCTCGTGTGTGACGTAATTCGGCGCGGCGCCGGCATGATGCAAGATGACACGTGGCAGCATCAGGCTCTCGGCGCCACCGCTCACATCGAAGTTGAAACGCCCGCCCTCGCCACGCTCAACTGGTGGACGGTATCGTGGATGCCGCACGAGGGAAATGGAGTGGGATGGTTGATGGTGGTTGATGGTGATGGTTGATGGTGGTGGTGGTGGTGGTGGTCAGCGAATGGCGAGTGATTGGAGGGGGCCAGGGGGCGTGTTGTGGAAGGAACAGACTCAAGCGCATACGCGTGGGAATGAATGTGTACAGGAGTTCAAACAACTATGCACAACACAACACAACAAAACACACACACACATCCACACACACACATCCACACACACACACACACATTTCCACACACATGCACGCAAACGCTCAACAACACCACACCGATGATTGTGTGCCCGTGTTCACACCTCTGACAACGCGGGGACCTAGCCACTTTCGAGGTGACGACGATGACAACGCTGCTGTTGTCGTTGCTGCTGCTGCTGCTGCTGCTGCTGTTGACGTTGGCGAGGTTAGCGACGTGGGTGATGGTGATGATGTTGCATCCATGAGGGTGTCGGTGTCACT
>NW_004754896.1:142095-153717 GCF_000188695.1 Salpingoeca rosetta | reverse complement strand
TGTGTGCAGCATGTGTGTGTGTGTGTGCGTGTGAGTGTGTGAGTGTGTGTGTGTGTGTGTGTGCGTGTGAGTGTGTGTGAGTGTGTGTGCCAGCTATGACAAGGATGCCAGCTCCAAAGTTGGCTATGACACAACACAACACAGCACAATACACAACACAACACAACAACACAACACCACAGGAAAACACACACCAAAACACAATACACCGCAACAGCATCGTCGCACCGTTGCAATGTCATCGAAAGACACCCCGCCGACGCGTGTGTGGAACTGCACGAGCTCAGCGAGGACAGCGGTGGCGTTGCTGTCCAGTGCAGATCGGTACACGTCACTGCGCATGCGCGTGTGCATGTGGTCCTGCGGTGTCGTGAACAGTGTGCGCACGGCCGACTGTGACCCTTGATGGGTCAGCAAGAGTCGCACCATGGACGCATTCCCGTTCTCCACCGCCAGCTGCAGCGGTGTGGAGCCCTGACGTGTGGTGGTGGTGGTGGTGGTATGATGATATGAGGAGTGGTGGTGTGTTGAGTAGTGGTTGCTTCACGCAAACATCAGACGTCAGCGTGCATGCATGTGTATGAACACGCGCACTGCGTGTTCTGATGTGAGTGTGTGTGTGTGTACCTGCTTGTTTGTCTGAACTGGGCTCAGATTCTGGTTCAACAACACTTCAGCCGCAGGAAGGTTGCCTGACAGACGTGCACAAGTGGTTGCAGTGTGTCATTGTGTGTAATAGTGTGTGTTTCGATGTGCGTACGTGAGTGAGAACGGACGCTGCGTGGAAATGCACACCCAACTCATGGACTGACGATCGCTGTATACACACACACACACAACACACATACACACATACACACATAGCACATACACACACAGAGCACAACACACACACACAAACACACACACACGCAACCATACAATCACACACAACCATACACACACCATCCAACCACCACGCACCGACCAAGAGCCAATCACCCATCGCCCATCAGCCACCACCCGTACCAAGGCTGCATGCAAGGTGTAGCGGAGAGTTGCCAATGTCGTCGACACATGTGCAGTCCGCGCCAAGATCAGCCAACTCATCAACCACTTCACTGCCTGATGGGATGGAACGAGGGTGTGGGACGTGCGATGGACATGAGACGTGAAAGATGGAAGCGAGGATGAGAAAAGTCATTGTGAGCAAGTGGTGAGACGGTGCACTGATGGTTGGCGGTTATGGGAAATGCAAGGAATGCATGGCAACACGGATAGCGCAAACGCAAATGCAGAGACATAAACAAAAGGCACGCATCCACTAGAGAGGAAGAGTGAAGCAAATACACACGCGCACACACACATGAGAGTGCACGCACACACACACACACATATATATGCCAACACGCACAGAGCTGGTGGTCGTCCTGAAGAAACTGCACAGACGCGTGCACGAGACTGCGATTGTGGTTGCCGCGCTCCTGATGGTGGCAGGTGCACAAGATGTGTGTGTGTGTGCGTGTGTGTGTGTGTGTGTGTGTGTGGTTGGTTGAGCACAGTACGCTGTTCGTGTCATCACTGCATGAATGAAACAGCCACCTTCACACACAACACCGACAACTTAATCAGCAACACCACCACCACCACCAACACCACCAACACGATGCGTGCAATTGCGGCCAATACCGTTGCGTTGATGTCAGCGCCCTCACGAAGCAATCGCTTCGCCCGCTCAATGTCGCCAACCTTCACCGCTTGCGCAAGCTGACACGAGATGCAAGGGGCAGGACACAATATCCGCAAATTCACGCAAACACGCGCGCGCGCGTGTGTGTGTACGTGCGTGGATGGCACATGGTGTGCATGGCATACGCATGAGTGAGTGTTGTTTCTGTGTTGACAGGCAATGACAAACCGCTCTCTTGGGCGGTGATTTGCACAGGTACACACACACACACACACACACACACACACACACACACACACACACACACACACACACACACACACACACACACACACACAAACACACCTCGTTCCTTCCTTTCCCCCCTCCAACACAAGTTCTCTCCTCCCTCCCCCCCCCCCCCCTCCATCAGCAGCCGCCGCCATTTGCACACCTCTGCGTTCTTGCGGGCCTGATAGCCCTTCCATCCTGGCAGACGGCGCCTGAACGTGGCCTTGTTTGTCAACCGGCGGGTGGGTCGTGATCGCTGACGTTTCGCGTGGAAGTCAACAATGAGCACGCAAGGAAAGCGCAACACCAGACAAACTGCGTGTCAAGACGCACACACACACACGCACACACACACGCGCACAACATGCACACACACACAACATGCACACACATACGCACACAACATGCACACACAACACAACATGCACAACATGCACATAACACACATACGCACAACATGCATTCGCATGAACTGCATCCCAGAAACACACTTGCTCCCTCTATCTCACACCACCTCACCTGACTTCCAGAGCGTGGTTTTGAGAGGGGGCTGAGGCTTGCGGCGGAAGAGGCGGTTGACACCCGCTCCTGCCGCATGTTCCTGTTCCGTGGGTGCTGCCGCCCCGTGTTTCCAGCGCTGCCTGGTGTGCCCTTGTCGATGTTGCGGGCGCTGATGAGGTTGCTGCTGTTGCTGCTGCGCAGGTGCGCGCCCCCACGAGTCCCAGTGACGCTGCCGGTGCCACTTCTGCCCACCACGTTCAAGCCGAGGCGGGATGGGCGAGCCGAGGCCGCGGAGATGGCCACGCTGTAGCGCCTGCTTGTCTTGTCGTGCGCCACGCTGAACCTGCGCTGCACGTCAGCATGTTTGGGGTTCATGCTTTCTTCGGTGTTGCTGTTGTTGTTGTTGTGGTGGTGGTGGTGGTGGTTGATGCTGTTGTTCTTGTTGTTGTTGTTGTTGTTGTTGTTGTTGTTGTTGTTGTTGTTGCTGTTGTTCTTGTTCTTGTTGATCGCTGCTTGCCTGGTTGTTGAACAGCCGATACACGCGCTCGATCCGAAGAGAGACCAGGCAGTCCACCCCACTCAACTCAACTCAGCGACAAATCAATGCTGGCGTGATGTGAGTGGTGTTGATCGCGTCGCCCGCTTCTGGTTGTGCTCCGTCAGCCTTGTCTTGTTGAATGGTTTGGCTGGCCGTTTTTGGCTTCATCTGTTTGTGCTTCCTCACAACCGCCCACACACAGCCAAACACCCACACACGCACACAATCAGTGCCATCGCTCATATTCGCTTCTCGTCGGTGCACCGAAGGTCGTTGTCCGGATTGCTCTTAACAACATCACAAAATGTAGCGATTTTGCAACAGACAGTTTCCTTCCCTGCACGTACACCCTAGCTAGCCAGAACACACAACAGGCGAGAACGGCCGCCCACCGCAGAAAGTTGCGCGTGTCTTGGATGAAATTAGCAGCCAGAAGCAAACGACTTGTCGTTGTCACACTGCTCCCATCAACGCTATGCAACATCAATTATTTCACCGCGTCACAGCCACAGCCTTGCACACTTGCCGGCAAAGAACCTCGATCTCATGACGATGCACGCACCGCAACCAGCCTATCGGATGCATATTTATTCCCGCATGCGTCCTGTTGTTCCCATGCTCATGGGTGATGTGACAACATCATGTCTCACCGTACTTGCATCCAAGCAACAACGCTGTCCACTCATCAATTACAGCAGCAGTCCCATCCCTTGCACACTTCGCGACCCTCGTCTCTCCGTCTGTCTGCTACTCGTACACACACACACACACACGCACACGGTGACGCTGAGCCAACCACACAGCACACCAGCTTCCCACTTCGCAGCCATGCCTGCATCGCCCTCATCCTCGCTCTCACGCCGACCCTCAGCCACGCAGCATGTGGAAGAGCAAGCTGCTGCAACCGATGCCATCGTCGCAGACCTGCAACGACATCTGCCGGTTTTGGCACGACTCAGGCGTGCTCTCAAGCGAAACGACCGAGCCGTCATTCGCCGCGTGATGTTTCAGCTCTGCCTCCGACTTCGCAACGACAGTCATGCGTATGCTGAACCTGGCCCCTCTGGTGATAGCCGGCCGCAGGAAGAGGAGGACGAGGAACCACTTCATTTCGAAGAGGGACTGGAGCGCCTCGTGCCTGGACAGAATGCACCCAGCATTCACCGACAACAGCGAAAGGCTGGAAGACGACTGCTGCACGTATCCCCCAAGCTCGTGTCCGCTTCCAGTCCTACCCCGTCGTCAAGGGGCAAATCACCGCCACCATCGCCGTCACTAACAGCGACTGCACCAGCGGGGGTTGCAGCAACACCAACAACGCCGGCACCAAGCCGGCTCACATGGGCAAACCTCCCGCCGTGCTTTCCCCGTGCCATTACTCGAGACGAGCTGCCTCGCCACATGCAACACCGCCGCCGTGTGGACACATGGCTGCAACAACAACAACAACAACAACAACAACAACAACAACAACAACAACAACAACAACAACAACTTCAAACAACACCAACAACAACAACACCAACAACCAACCAACTCAAACAACAACATGATGTGTCCGCCCCTGCATTCGGCCCCCACGTCTGCGTGCCAACGGTGTTGCCAGTTTCATTTCCTGGCATGCAGCCCTTTCCTCTGTTGGCGCATCACCCACAACCACAGCAACAGCAGCAGCAACAGCAGCCACCACAACACCAACGAGGTGTAACGCCAATGAGTTTGGTTAACAACCAACAGCTGTGGCAAATGGCGCAGTTGCAGCGCTCATTCCTGCTCGCCCAGCTGTATTTTCCACCATCAGAACGCCTCAACGTCGTGCCATAAGGCGGCACATGCGTTGCTGTTTCTTGTAGTTTGCACGCATGTGCACCGGTGAAGAGAAGTGTTTATACATGTATACAATTCGAATTGTTTCCTGTTCGTGTGGTGTGGTGCTCATGCCTCGCCACATCCCCAGAACGTTCCTGCGGAGAACGCTTGCGACGTGCGTGTAACTCTATGCAAGCCTGCAGCGTATCTCGTCATTTAGTGTTTTGAACAAGTGTGGACAATAAATGACACAACCCACCATGAAAGATGGCCCACATCACACCCACCAGAACGCGGTTCACCACGCACACACACACACACACACACACACACACACACACACACACACACACACGCGCGCGCGCACGGGGATTCTTCGACTCTGCCATCCCAGCTCTCTTGTCACCACCACCATCACCAGCCATGACGAGGGGTGCCATCATCATCAGCATCATCGTATCCATGACCAGTCATGGCGGTTGCCATTGTTGTGGCTGCCCGCTGCATGGCTCGCACGGCCGCTTCAGCAGTCACACGTGTGCCTGGCACGCATGTTCCCACCGCCGTCGTCATGGTTGTTGCATCCGTTGCGGAAGACATTGGTGCTCCCGTCTTCGGTGGGGTCCATGCGTGTGGCGAGTCGTGGGCGGTGTAAGCACGTTCCACACCAACACCCACAACGCTGCTGTCCCTCTCCTGGAAATAGTGCGACAAAGACTCAGGTTGCAGCGGCCAGTGTTGCGGCGTGTGGTGTTTCCCACCACCAGCATCACCATCACCACCCCTGCCACGGTGAATGTGGCGTTGGTCAAGGTGGTGCACGGACGGTAAGGATGGCGGCATGACCCCCAGCGCAGCGCGTGCTCCCTTGCCGTTGCCGAATGTGGGGCTTACACCGGATCGAACAGCCATCTGCGTGTTGGTGTGATGGGCAAGCGGTGTCCTGTTTGCCTTGGCCGACCGCTGCTGCTGCTGCTGCTGTTGTTGTTGTGGCGGGGTGTCAGGTGTTTGGTGCGCGGGGCGTGCTTGATACGTTCCATCATCAGCATCAGCATCACCATTAACATATCCGCTCCTGAGATGCGCATCCACATACATGTGGAGCTTCTTCGGTGTTCCTGTGCAAACAGCGTTGCTTGGGGTGGTGGCAGTCGCACAGCGCGTGTGTCGTGGCTGCTGCTGCGGTGACAACACGGCTGTGTGAAGCACACGCAACCCAGCGTCCACGTTGGCAGCATCAGCAATACCTTGCCGGCGCTGCTGCTGCTGCTGCTGCTGTTGTTGTTGTTGTTGATGTTGTTGATGTTGTTGTCGGTAGTGCTGGGCAACACGTGCTGTCATCGCTGCTGAGGTCCCACGCACCGCTATCGCCGGTTGTGTATGTGTCGACGCAATGTATGCCGGGAGCGTCGTGTCGAGGTTGCCGCCACGCACGTGAGGCCACCCATCACCACCACCACGACCATCGCGACCAACACCACCATCGTCGCCATGGCGGAGATCGGGCAGTAGTGATGGCCACGTCGTGTTGCCACGATCAGCACCGGTTTCCACGCGCACTCGCACATCACCACGCACATGCACAGCATTCTCACCAGCCTGGTGGTGGTGGTGGTGGTGATCATGCTGTTGGGGGTGAAGTTGGTGGCGAGCGCGTGTGTGTGGCGAGAGGAGAGCATATGCCCGCTTGTGGGGCGATGCGTTTGGCGTGGAAGCCATGGCCATCCACCCGGCAGCCGTGCCATGCTCGCTCTGCTGCCGCCGCCTCGAGAGCACACTGTCATCGCCTGTGCCACGCATGAGGCTGCTGTCTCCCCCGTTGCTCTTGCTGTGCTCGTGAACACCACATTCACCAGCACTTCTGTCTGCAACATTGGTGTCCGCGACACGGCCACCGCCACCGTGGTTGGTGTTGGGTCCCCACACCTCCACAGAGATTGCGCTGGTCGACGTCTCATGACTGTCGTGACTGTCGCTCCTGATGTCATTGCCATCATCTCCGTTGTTGCTGCCAGCGTTGCTTCGGGTATGGACGGTGCACCCATCACCACCACCATCACCATCACCACCATCTCCATCACGACGGCTTGCCGTGTTGCGTGGCGCGTGCGATGACGCGGCTGATGACGGGAATGACACCGACAGCGACGGTGCGAGCAATGCCGATGATGACGATGATGACGATAGAAACGACAACACAGTCGGGGACGAGGGGTGCTGTGCGGAATGGACCGTGGAAGCACGACAGTCGTCATGACGGCCGTCACCACCACCACCACCACCACCATCATCATCATCATCATCGCCAGGATGGCGAGCATGCAGACTGTTGTCATCATTGAAATCGTCTCTGGCAACGCTCCCGTCATCATCATCACCATCCCCATCACCACCATCACCATCATCTCTGTCGTTGTCGCTGCGTGCACGCATCCATCTCTCCTTAATCTCTCGCAGCAGATTTCTATCGCCGCCAACACGATCATGTGTGTCAATGCTGGACGCGTAGGCCGCACCTGCAGTGTACGGCATACCACCTCCACGCGTGATACTGCTGCTGCTGTTGACGTTGGTGTTGTTGGTGTTGTTGTTGTTGTTGTCGTTGTTGTTGTTGTTGGGCGTTACGTGGCGTGAAAGGTGCGATGGTTGAGACTCTCGCACCACTCGATACGCAACACCTGGCTCAGCAGCCATTGTCGTGGTAGTTGTTGTTGTTTTCGACATCGTCTCAAGTGTTGCCACTGGCAGAGAAGGCTGCTGCTGCTGCTGCTGCTGCTGTTGTTGATGATGATGATGATGATGCCCTTGATGTGATGACGCTTCGCGGATAATGACGGCGGCGTTGCGTTGGCCAGTGGCAGTACTGCAATAGGCAGACACGTCTGCATTGGCTGTCGTGTGTGCGTGCCCTTCCTCCACCATGTCCAACAACGCCTCAAGCTGCCCCAGCTTCGCACTTGCTGCCAGCCCGGCATGTGTCAGTGCCACGCAAGATGCATCTTCGTCATGGCTGTTGCTAGTCCTGCTTTCATCAGCGCCGCGGCCGCTGTGACCATCGCCACCACCACCACCGCCACCATCATCATCATCATCACGGAATGACTGCAGCAGCAGGCTGTCGTCATAGCCAGTGTACTCATCATCATCACCACGATTGCGATTGCCATCGTGAGCACTTCCATCACCGTCACGTGCACCCCGCCCATTGTGCAAGATCAGAGCCTGTGCACCATCACCATCACCACCATCACCATCACCATAATCACATCCATCGTTGCCACCACTTCTGCGATCACTGTCTCCGCTCCGCTCGCTGCGTGCGTCGTCGTTGTAGTCGTGGCTGCCATCACTGCCATCACTGCCATCATCGTTGTTGTCGGACAGAGAGGCGTTTCTGCTCTTTGGCGCAAACGAAATCACAGACACCTTCCGCACTCGTTGTTGCTGTTGTTGGTGTGGTCGGTGTTGTGCTTGTCGCTGCTGCTCATGCGGTTGCTGTCGTGTTTGCCACATGGGCGTAACCTGGTCACCACCACTGCCATCGCGCGTTGGTTGTGCGTGCACTCCCTTTGACGGTGCAAAGACGAGTGAGTGCACGCCACGTTGTCGCTGCCGTTGTGTTCGTGCTGATGGGTGCTTCCCATGGCACTGCTCGTTGCGATGCACCAAGGGCTTGTCCTGATGGTATTGGACGTCGTCATCGCCCACGTGTTGCTTGCCATGTTGCCGCTGCTGCTGCTTCTCCAACTGTTGCTGCCTCCCTTGTTGTTTCTCCAGCTGTTGCTGCTGCTGCTGCTGCTGCTGCTGCTTCAAGTCGTCAATCTCGTGTCTGCAGGCATCGACCAGCTGCAACAGGCGCCGGTTTTCGCGCCGCAGCCCCGCCTCCGTGCGCTCACGCTCAGCACACACCTCCTCCATCTCGCACACGCGCCGCTGCATGTCGACGAGCTGTGCGCGCACGCGTGTTGCTGGGTACGACAACACCTGCTGTGCGCTGGGGCGACGCGTCGGTATCTTGTGCAGCATCAGCGACACGATAAACTGCAGTTCAACGCTGAAATCGGTCGGAAGTTCCGGTGCCGCATCCTTCACGATGGTTCCTGTAGTGCGTGTGTTGTATGTCGTGTATGTGTGTGTGTGTTGTGTGTTGTGTGTTGTATGTCGTGGTTGTGTGTGACGTGAGGAAGAAAAACATACTCGAATGAGGTGGCAGCTTTCATCACACACACACACAGACACACAGACACACACACAGAAAACGCAGAGACACAGACACACACATACACACACATATGCAAACGGTTCTGTCGTGACGCACCTCTGAGCCTCTGATGTGTGCGGGCGTTGAAGGGGGTCTTGTTCGTGCACGTTTGATGCACAACGCAGCCTGTGCATTTGGACACGCGCAGCGGCAGCACACCGACCGACCGTGATGTTCCGATGGGGAAAAGTGAGCAGTAGCAAAGAGTGCAAGCGCACACCAATCAGTGTCCGCGAGCATGCAGGACACTAATTTGCTCGTATGCA
The DNA here is from genome assembly GCF_000188695.1 of Salpingoeca rosetta. Lineage (NCBI taxonomy): Eukaryota > Choanoflagellata > Craspedida > Salpingoecidae > Salpingoeca > Salpingoeca rosetta. The sequence goes on along the minus strand of NW_004754896.1, from coordinate 144,403 downwards.
AGCATGCAAACACGAACAATCATCAAAAGACAACTGTCAATCATCTGTTGATCAGTCACAACAACACCACCACCACCTTCATCATTGTCACCACCACCATGACTGTGCATTGCTGACCGAGTGCCCAGATGTCGATGGCTGCGGTGTAGTCTTCGCCAGCATACATCTCGGGCGCCATGTACAGCGGTGTCCCCACGTGCGACCGCGCCAGCGCGCGTCCCGAGGCTGGACACCACATTGGACCAGGAGGGGATGGGGTGATGGGAGTGAGCGTGAATGATGGGAGTGAATGTGTGTGTGTGTGTGTGTGTGTGTGTGTGTGTGTGTGTGTGTGTGTGTGTGTGTGTGTGTGTGTTGACTCACCGAGCACTTTGCCGAATCCCAAGTCGGCAATCTTGAACACGCGATAGCCGCGGGCACACCTGCATGACGATGCATGGTGGTACCGATGGTGGTGAATGACAGATGGGGTGGGGCATAGAGACGAGCACACAAGTACGGTTAACCGCACACACACACAGGCACACAGGCACACACCACACACACACACACACACACACACACACACACACACACACACACAATACAATGACCGCCACCACTCTGCTCCGTGTGACGCACGTGGTGACGAGGATGTTCTGTGGCTTGATATCACGGTGGATGATGTTGCGGTTGTGGAGATACAGCAGCCCGCACGCCTGCTGCGTCAACACGTCCCACGCAACTGCCTCAACGTCGGTACCCTGGTGACGAGAGAGCGAGCGAGCGAGGGAGGGAGGGAGAGAGAGAGAGAGAGAGAGAGAGAGAGAGAGAGAGAGAGAGAGAGAGAGAGAGAGAGAGAGAGAGAGAGAGTGTGTGTGTGTGTGTGTGTGTGTGTGTGTGGGAAGGGGAAGGGGAAGGGATGGCAAAGAGGAATTAGATGACAATGTCAGTGCGAGGGAGCATGTGTGTACGCTTGGTTTTCTGTTTGTACATTGCGTGTGTGCATGTGTGGTGCACACTTCAAGGCAACCAAGAGCAAGTCTGTCAGGAGCGTTGAACGGCAGTGATGAATAATGATGAATAATAATAATGATGATGGTGGTGATGATGATGGTGGTGATGATGATGATGATGATGATGATGATGATGATGAATAATGATGATGATGGTTGCTCACCTGAAGGGTCCCCTTGGCCTTGGCGGCGTGTATCTCGTCGGTGAGGTGGAGCAAATCCCCACACGTCGCAAACTCCTGACGGCGTGATGGTGGTGGTGGCGGTGAGTTGTGGTGATAATGGCGATGGTAGCCGTGATAGTGGAAATGAGACATGGGGGCACGTGTCAACAACACTTTGGGGGGGGGGGAAGCAGAACTTCCACCACATGTGCAAGCAATTATGTAAGCAGCGACAACAGCTGCACATATACACATCGCTTCCATGCACACACCATGACAATGTGCATTGTGTTTTCTTCGACAAACGACGCGTGGAACTGAATGATGTTCGGGTGCCTGGTGGTGGTGGTGGAGATGACGATGATGATAGTGGTGTTTGAAGGGAAATGAAGATGCGTCAAGGAGTGAGTAACTGCTTCAACGAGCGCGGATGCATGTGGAAACACGTGATGGTTACACACACAGAGCGGTGAAGGCATGGGATATGCGAGGTGGGAGAGTGCAAGGATGCACACCACAGGATCAGCAGCAGCAACAATAGCAGCAGGAACAACAACAACAACAACAAATACTAACTCGATGCGGGACATGATGTCGACCTCCGACAGCACGTCGTTCAGCTCCTCTTTGCGAAGACCAGTCAACTCAACCTTCAAACAGACATGGCGATGGAATGAGCTCACAATGTACAGCGGGCACGCGCGCACACATACCCATACATGCACGCAGACACACACACACACACACACACACACAGACACACACCTTTGCTTGCACCTCCTCCGCTTTCCTTTCATGCCTCACTCACTCACTCAACGCACAACACAACACACAATTCGCAACACACTTTCTTTACGACGCATGTGGCCGAGTCGTCAATGTTGCGGGAACAGCGCGACAAGTACACGTCGCCAAACGACCCGCGCCCAATGCGCTTGATGATGGGAAAGTCAGACGCGTGCAGCTTCGCAGGTCTTTGGTGCTGCTGCTGCTGTCGTTGCGTCTTCTCGTCTTTGCTTGTGGTTGCACTCTTTGCGTGTGCTTGTGACCGCGGACATGCCACGCCGTGACCCAGCCGCTGCCGATCAAGTGGTGGCTGCGTCGGGCGGTGATGCCTTTGCGTGATGGCGCTTGTTGTTGGTTCGCCTG
>NW_004754896.1:117095-134595 GCF_000188695.1 Salpingoeca rosetta | reverse complement strand
TGTGTGATGTGTGTGTGTGTGTGTGTGCAGTGGGACGGACACGAGAAAAAGTACAGCCATGCTCAAGATACAATCGTGTGTTGGGAAAAAGAGAGGGGTGGGGGCAAGCGTTGCACGAGGGTGAAATGAAATGCAGACGTGCAACACAAAGTATGAAACGGACAGCCAACAATGTCACAGCAGGCGAACCATATCAACACGACCAAACCCATGGCGTCTCAACAATACAACACACACCCACACACAACCCAACATGACAGCCCACATCGCATAAACACACAGATACACCCCCCCCCCCACACACACACACACACACATCACCCGCCCTCCGGTCATCTGGGCACGTGTGCTGGCGTTGTTGGTGCAGTGGTCATGACACCTTGCGGGTGTACCTGGATCTCAGCCAGCGCCGCACTCAGCCCGCAACACTTCCCCCTTCCACCCACTCTTCCATCACCAGCACGTCCATCACCACGTCCATCACCAGCACGTCCATCCCGTCCATCGCTGTATCCAATGGGTTTCCCGTTCACCAACACCTCGCCTGTCTTGTCGTCCCACGTGAAGATGTGGTGCTCGCACACGGACGCGCTCACCACCAGCGACAGCACCACCCCGCTCTGCCGGTCAGACAGGCGCCACACGTACGTGCCCACCACCCCGCGTGATGGCGATGGTAACGTGGCTGCTGTTGATGGTGTGGCTGATGTTGTGGCTGATGTGGTGGTTGGTGGACCCAACAGCACATCCTCTGCTGCTGTGCGCGATTTCCGTCCGATGAAGCCAGGCAACGTTTCTGCTTCCTGCTCCAGGTCGCGCGTGCACGTGACGTGAACACGTCGTGATGATGACTGCTGTTGCGCTGACCTGTTGTTGTCGTTGCCACCACTCGTACTGGTGACAGAAGCGGCGGTGGTGGTGTCGGTGGCGTGATGGCTGTCATGCTTGTGTGTGGACTTCATTGCCATTGGCGTTGGCGCAAACAAGTCCTCATCAACAACCCGCAAGCCAGGCCCATTTGCACTCGTGGTGCTGTCTGCGGGCTGCGCTGCTGTTGTTGTTGTTGTTGCTGCTGCTGTTGGGAGTGACGGTAATGGGAGATGCGTGGACGGTGACGCTGTGGCCTGCTCACGCGCTTGTTGTTGGTGGTGCTGTTGGTGGTGGTGTTGGTGGTGAGTTGATCGTGTTGCTGTCCTCGATGATGATGCGGACGATGTTGAGATGGGTGGCAGTGATGGCGGTCGTGACGGCACTGTTGGCTGCTTCCTGGATCGCCGCTTCCGTCTCGGTTCAACTTTCGCTTTCTTCCGTGCGGGCACCTGCTGCTGCTGCTGCTGCTGCTGCTGCTGCTGCTCCCGTGAAGAAGGAATGCCCACAGGCGCTGTGGTTGCAGTTGTTGCTGTTGCTGCTGCTGCTGCTGCTGTCCTGTGGCCGCGAGTTGGTTCGCGCTTCGGATAGTCGTACAAACCATCCCCATCATGGCCATTGTCACCGGTGTGTACAACTGGAGCACGCGCAGCACTGCTGCCCACAGGACGATCAAATCTGACATCTTCATAGTAGTTCTCGACATCGTCGTCGTCGTCATCATCCACTTGCTCGTAGATGTTCTCCACGCGCAGCTCCTGTGGATGTGATTGTGTTCCTGCCGTCGTGCGTGCTGACGTTGTTTCTGTTGTCGGTGCTGTTGTTGTTCCCGCACCACCTTCATCTCCGCCAACGCCACCGTTGTGCTGGTGGTGCAAGTTGGCTGCTGTCTTCTTGACAGCCTCTCGCTTGGGAACATCATACACCGCCTCCACCTCCACCTCCGCCGCCGCGCCGTTACTGTTCTCATTGCTGTTGTTGGAGCTGGTGGTGTTGTTGTTGTCGTCGTCGTCATCATCCTCATCGATGTCTGAGATGGTTTCGTACGCGTGGCTGTCGTTGAGGCTGGAGCGTCTGCGCGTCCTGCGCACAGACCCGCGATCCTGTTGACCACCACCAACACCGCCACCACTCGTCATAGCAGCCGCACTCGCGACACCACCCGATGAACTCAATGCATCCACATCAATGCCAGCATCGTCATCACTGTCGCTGTCACTGTCCTCCTCACCATGTTCCTTTTGCTGCTGCTGCTGCTGCTGTTGCTGCTGTTGTTGTTGTCTTGGTTGCGTGTCACCATATGTGCTGTGAGCGTCCACCACCTCCAGCCTGCCTCGCATCATTGCGGACAAGGGCACATGCACGTCGTTGTCCCGTGAGGATGATGGTGGTGACGATGACGATGGTGGCGATGATGATGGCGGTATGGTGAAGAGCACTTCCCTGCGCTGCTGCTGCTGCTGTTGTTGCTTGTCTGTCCCCTCTCGCTTCTGTGGTGTGTCTCCACCTTCATGGTCACTGTCATGATCACCAACATTGTTATCCCCACCATGACAATCAGCATCAGGCGCGTGCACAATGCCGCTTCTGCCTCGTGGTGGCAGGGGCGGCACAGCCATTGCGCCGACAGTATCAGGTCGCTTGTCATACTCCTCATCGTCTTCGTTCTCTTCAGTTCCATCACCAAGTATGTGCTGTGGCGCGGTGCCACGGTCACCGCCACGCGCATCCGCAGACGTCGCTGGTGCAGCTGTTGCTGCCGTCGCGGGTGTTATTGTTGCTGGTGGTGCTGTCATTTCTGCTTGGGTGCCGACGTTTGTAGCAGCGGTTGCACTGTCATCGTTGCCGCTGCTGCTGCTGGTGGTGGTGTCGTCGTCAATCTCATAGTAGTGTCCGTCCACACTTCTCCGGTCACGCGCGCGACCGTGAATTGCGTCATGTGCCTTCAGTCCTCCTTCAAGGGCGGTTGGGTGTGTGGCGCCTGGTGCAGCTACAGTGGTGGCTGTTGCGGCCGATGACGCCGATGTTGACGGTGGTGCTGGTGGTGTTGTGGACCTTTGCGATGCGTGTGTTGGTGACGTGATGCTGGCGCCCTGGTGTCTCTTGTCAAACCACCGTCGACGCAACAGAACGGCCAGCACAACAACGAGTGCAACGGCTGCCAATGCTCCAATCACAGCACCCGCGACAGTACCGTCGTCACTACCACCACTGCCCCTGTTGTTGCCTGTCTGCCCATCACCGCTGCTCGTGCTAGCTGCTGTTGTTGTTGTCGTTGTCATTGGAGCGGTGGTGGCTGGTGGCGCTGTTGTCATCGCAATGGCGTCCAGCGTGGCCACACGTAGCACACCAACACCACCAACGCCACCGCTGGCTGCAGACTCGAGAGTCGATGCGACTGTACCACCATCCATCCATCCAACACCGCCACCAACACTGTCGCTTCTGACTGCAAACTCAACAGCCGTCACGTCATCGCCACTTGCTCGTCGTCGTCGTCGTCCTTGCTGTGGACGGGTGGTGTTGTAGACAGAGAAGACAACAACGGGGGCGTTGTTCAGCAAGCTGGCGAGGTGCAGCTCAAGCGCACGCGTGTCATTGCCTGCAGGCAAAAGCGCCGGCGGCAAAACACCATCCAGCACAACCACAACAACATCCGACTGTTGCTGCGGTGGGCGTGGCTTGGACTGCACAACAACACGGCGTGATGCTGTTGCCTCGTTCCCATTCGCATCTGCCACTCGATACAACAGCGAGTACACACCCGGCACACGCGTATCAATGCTGCTGCCACCATTGCTGTTGTCACCATTGCTGCTGCCGCTATTCACCACCACCACCACGGCACTTGTTATATCGCCATCGTGTGTGTCCACAGCACGAAATCCGGGCTCGCGATAGCGAAGGGCGTAGCCAACGACGACCGTCAGTGGTGGTGGTGGTGGTGTGGTTGTGGATGCTGTACCTGGTGTCGCTGTTGCATTACTACCAGTGGTGGGAGTGGTGGTGGTGGAAGAAACTGTATCATTTCCTGCTGTCGTTGTTGTCGTTGTCGTCTTTGTAGTTGTCGTTGTGGTTGCTGCCGTGGTTGGTGAACGGAGGGTGAGGGTTGGCGGTGTTGTGTCGACAATGACAGCGGCACGAAATGCCGGTGCGGCCATCAGCCCCGCCCTGTCTGTGACATCGAAGCGGACAACAAACACCGTTCCCACTTCATCGTGAGCATCAACCACAGAGAGCTGGAACCACGACACCAATGATGATGATGACGATGATGTGTTGGTGATGAAGGCCAGGGCGCGCGTTGCTGTCCAGGTCGCAGCGGTGGAGGTGTTGGTGGTGGTGATGTTGTGGAGGATGCCCGTTGCAAATTGCGTGACGCGCGCAACTTGCACGCACAAGTGTGCGGTGATGTCGCCATCATTGACATCAGCAGCTGCCACGTTGGTGCTGTTGCCTGCAAGCATGCGAGCCGCCCTTGCTGCAGCCCCAAACTCCAACTGCACCACATCCAACGCCGCAACCAAGGCAGTGGTGGCAGTGGCGGTGGTGGCAGTAAAGGAGATGGTTGGCGGCTGAGTGTCGATGATGACAACGGTTCGGTCCACGGTGGTGGTGTGTCCAGCGTCATCCGAGACCGCATATTGGATCACGTATGTCGTGTTGGCGGGAGCGTGCGCATCGATCATATCGCTCATTGCAGTTGTGGCAACGGTCGTTGTTGCAGCTGTTGCACTTGTTGCAGCTGTCGTGGTGACACTTGCCGCCGGCACAAGTGGCGGGTAGAGGTCGCGCGCTGAGGAAAGTGGGCACGAGGTGTTCGCAACAATGCCTGATGACACGCGTGTGATTGCCGTTGTGACGCGGGACGTGAGGTTGCCGGCCAGAGTATCAAATGCACGGGCAATGCCGGGGTCGACCCAACGTTCCGCTTGCAGTCCTGCTTCAAGGAGGACTGTGTGTGGTCCTGCCAGCCCAAGCGTGGGCGGGGTTGTGTCACGGACGTGCACGTGCAGTACGAACGTTGCTTGCAGGCTCGCTTCGTCCTGCACCACGTACACGAGCGTGTAGTTTACGTTGTGGCCAGCTGTGGGAAAAGTTGCAGGAGTGAGTGAGTGAGCGAGTGAGTGAGTGAGTGAGTGAGTGCGTTTGTGCGTGTGTGAGTGAGTGGAGTGAGTGAGTGAGTGGAGTGAGTGGAGTGAGTGGAGTGAGTGGAGTGAGTGGAGTGAGTGGAGTGAGTGAGTGAGTGGAGTGAGTGAGTGAGTGAGTGAGTGAGTGAGTGAGTGGCTTGCGAGTACAAGTGACAAGTGATGCATATACGCTATGTTCTTACAAGTTGAGCATGGCAGTGTCAATACGAAAAGTGCGGTGATGAAAGCAAATACACTCACCAATGGTGATGGCGTTGAGTTGTGCTTCTGTTGGGGAGACGCGTGTGGGTGTGACGCCACTGTTATCGCTTGCCATGACGATGGGTCGATTGAATGAGAGGGCTGCACTCGCCTCCACCTCATACATGCTGTTGTTGGCAAATGCAGCGCCCGTGGCTGGATTGAGGAGGGAAAGTGTTGGGGGCGTGGTGTCTGGTGGACAATTGCAGATGCAAATAAGTGCGGTGGGGGTTGGTGGATACGAGCAGCGTTGTGAGTTGGAATGGCTGAGGCATGGGAAGGTTGCACAATGCGGAAGCATTGGTGAGGACAGCTAGGCGCTGTTCTACAAAGCAACACACACACACGCACTCTCTCTCTCGCTCTCTCTCGCACTCGCTCTCTCTCACGCACACAATCACACTTACACGCACACAATCACACTTGCGCGCACACACAATCACACTTGCGCGCACACACACACACACACACACACACACACACACACCCAATCGCAAAGAGTCACGTGACATGGGTCTCACCTTGACAGACTGTATCGGCTGTGGCGTTGCAAGCGGTGGAGACGTTGAAACCAACCGAGCACGAGGAGCAGGCAGTGCACGCTGGAGCAATGGGGCACGGCAGGATGGAGAGGTGATGAGAAGACGATGGTGAAGCGACGATGGAAATATAATGGAGAGATGTAGAGGTGATAAAGACGCGATGAAGGGAAAAGCGGGTGCGAACAGATGCGCACCCACACCCACTCACACACCCACACACCCACACACCCACACACCCACACACCCACACACACACACACACACACACACACCCACACACACACACACACACACACACACACACACACACACACACACACACACACACACACACACACACACACACACACACACACACACACCCACACACACACACACACACACACACACACACACACACACACACACACTCACACACACACACACACATACACACACACATACACACACCTGTGGCGTTGCCGGTTGAGAAGGTGCCGGCTGTGCATGGTATTGCGCTTCCACACTGATCGGGTTGATCAGTGCCGTATGGGCACTCGAATCCGGGCGGACAGGGCTCGACGTGTGCCGCATTGACGCGTCTCAAGCCGGCAGCGCACGGTTTGCACTGCAGCAGATGGGAGAGGGGATGAGTACCATGAATTGTGTGTGCATTGGTTATGTGGTTGTGGCTGAATGTGGATGATAAGTGTGACGAGTGATGTCAACAAGTCGAGGGAAATCGAGGACTTACTTTGTCCCATCGTGCATAGATGAGTACACACTCAAGCACACACGTACCAATGCATGTGCGTCAACACATCGGCACGTGTGCAACCACACACACACACATGCGCACACACGCACACGTTGCATACACCCATACAAGGCGTCTCACCCCTCACCTCTGCTTGTCCGCGTTCGTCCTGGTAGGTCGGTGGTTGGCACGGAATCCTTGTGCAGTTGGTGAATGGGCACTTGTAGCCGCGGTCACAGGCAATAGACTCGTTGGACGAGCTCAGCCGCTCGCCTGACATGGCATGAACAAAGCAGCTGTGAGGCAACTGACGCACACCACACTTTGCCAACCTGGCAGATACAAACACAAACCAGCAAGAAGATGCACACGCACCGATGCCACATTCTTGTGCTGAGACGGCGGAGGCGGCAGCGAGGAGCAGCAGCAGAGCGCTGATGGGCAGCCACACGACACAACGTGGTGTCATGGTTGGCGTATGACACAGTCTCGTTTGATGCGCACGACGTGGCACGCGTGGTGGCCAGCAGCGACACCCGTGACTGAGATGGTACGTGCTCAAACTCCAACACCAGCGTGAAGGAAGGTGGAGGAGAAGGAGAGGACGAGCGTACACAGCGTGCACAAAGCAGCAGTGGAGGAGCAGCGGAGCAGAGCAGAAGAGGAGCAGAGCGGCGATCAGGCACAAGAACGGCAGGTTGTCGTTGTGTTGTTGTTGTGGGGTGCGGCTGTCCGCTCTCGTCTTGTTTGTGTGTCAGCGCTTTGCAAATTGCAGGCTACATAGTTTGCTTTTTGCAGCCGCTGTCAATTTTGACAGCTGCTTGGGTTGCGCCGGCAAATTTGAAAAGCGAGATCGGCCAACGCGAACACACACACACACACACACACACACACACACACACACACACACACACACACACGACACACACACACACACACGCACGCACACACACGCACACACACACGCATGATGAAGCATGCAGACATACCGTTCCGTGCAGCGGAGGCGGCTGTAAAGCAGCAGCTGTCGAAGCTTGTGGAGACGACCTTTGCTCAGGAGTTGACGGTGGCTGATGGCGCGGAGATATTGAAGAACCTGCGGGACATTGATGCCGCTTCGCCAGACCAGCCACACTACGCCCCATACACGACAAACGTGCCAGGTGTGGACTTGTGTGTGTGTGTGTGTGGTGGGTGTACTCGTGTGTGTGTGTGTTTGTGTGTGTGTGTGTGTTTGTGTGTGTGGTGGGTATACTTATGTGTGTGTGTGTGGTGCTCTGGTCGTGCTTACATGTTGATCTTGTTTGCCTGTTTTCTTCTTATCAGCTCTGTGACACGCTCATGCACACACAAACACATACGTATACATACACACGTACACGTGTACCCAAATGCAACCATGACAGCTGCTGTCGAGACGTGCGACCCCTTGCTGCGTCACATCATCTTGCTGGTCAACGTGCTTCGTGACGACAGATGTACGTGGAAAGAGTATAAGGGAGACTTAAAGTCACCATATATGTCTGTGTGTTTTGAGTATGTGTGTGCGTGCGTGTGCGTGTGTGTGTGTGTGTGATGGCGGGCGCTAGAATGGTGTGGTGTTTACTGGCGTTGGCGAGAGTGCTGATGAGCGTGGGTGTCGTTGTCAGCATACTTATTGAGTTGTGTGCCTTTACCTTGTTGGATAATGTGTGTCCGAAAGGTGCGAGCCACGAAGGGCTGTTTCGCATTGGCGCCAACCGCAAGGAGATGCTTGCGCTCTTTGCCAAGCTGCAAAGCGGCAAAACCATCGACTACGTGGCCATCGGAACATCGTGCGTGATTTGTGCGTGTGTGTGTGTGTGTGTATGTTGAGGGGAGGTGACTTGCAGATGTGGGTGGACGTGGAGGAGCTTGCGATTGTTGGAGTTGTGCAATGACTATCTGGTGCGTTGTCGTCCGACGACTGTCAATACGTGCTCTCATTGCTCTGCATCTCGCCCGCAGGCACAATGTGCACCTGCTGACGAGCTTGCTGAAGCACCTGCTCGTGAATTGGAAGCAGAGCATTCTGTCCTACTCGTCGCTGCCACTTCTGAAGAAATTGCTCGGTGCGTGCGTACGTGTGTGTGTGTGTCTGTGTGTGTGTGTGCGTACGTGTGCGTACGTGTGTGTGTGTGTGTGAATGAAGACAAGGAGGTAAAGAAGGGCGTGTGTTTTGTGCAATTTCGCTCATGTCGTCGTGCCTCTCACTCTCACGCCCCACGTTAGACATTTCAAACGAGGAGAAGCGATTGGAAGGCTTTCGACTCTTCTTTCTCGGCCTCTCCAACAACGGTATGTGTATGTTGTATGTATGTGAGCGTATGTGTGTGTGTGTGTGTGTGTGTGTGTGTGTGTGTGTGTGTGTGTGTGTGTGTGTGTGTGTGGGCGCGCGCGCGTGAGTGTCTGTGTGTATGAAGGGGGCCGCAGTGACACGCATCCTGTCACGATGCGCTGCATTCATCGCTATGTTGGCGTTGCCCTCACCAACAAGTCGTTGGATGTGTGTTGCTGAACATGGTCGCGACCTCCTCAGCCCGCACGGCGCTACAGGCGATTGTGGGGATGCTGCACACTGTTCACAAGCACGGTTTGTTGACGGGAGGAGGGCCGTGCCAGTGATGGTGGTGGTGTGAGATGACATGTTGTGTGTGTGCGTGCGTGTGTGTGTGTGTGTGTGTGTGTGTGTGTGTGTGTGTGTGTGTGTGTGTGTGTGTGTGTGTGTGTGTGTGGTCCCACGTGTGCTGAATGATTGCTGTTCTACTCGCTCGCCCAACTACTCACCCACCAATTAATTCGTCCATTCTCACGTGTAGCGCCCAAGAACAAGATGACCGCGGAGAACCTGTCGCGTTGCATCAGCCCCTCACTCATCTCATCGGATGACACCGGGAAGATCACCGCCATGGAGGAGGTGAAGCGAAGAGACAGATAGAGGAAGAGAGAGACAGCGTGTGTGCGTGCGTGCGTGCGTAAGTGTGTGTGTGTGTGTGTGTGTGTGTGTGTGTGTGTGTGTGTGTGTGTGTGTGTGTGCTTGATAGCTCTCTTTTGAGAGGGCTAAACATTCTATCTGTCAACGTGACGAGACGCAATCACGGCAGAGGCCTGACGCATCGCCTTTCCTCAACATCATGTTGTTTTATGCTTGCAGGCACGACACGTATGCTTTGTGAACCAGCTCGGGGAGTACCTGATCCAAACAGGAACCACATGCCTGGATGTGAGTGAAGAGGGCGAAAGCTGGAAGGACAGTGGCTGTTGTTGTCGATAGTGCTGTTGTTGGTTGGTGTGACTGTTGCTGTTGTGATTGGTGATGTCGCTGTGCATCGACTCGGCTTCCACCGACCCACTCACATATATTCCACAACTACACACACCCTCTGCCCACTTCTCTCTATCCATCAACGCTCACAAACCAACCATACGTGTGTAACATTACTCGTCTTGTGTTCAGGCGCCAACCCATTTCGCCTCCACCCTCGACCGCTGCATCAAGGAAGAGATTATGCACCGTTGTCACCTCGGTAAGCAGTAACACGCGAGTGCAGATATGTGTGGACATGTGCGTATGTGTGTATATATGTGTGCGTGTGTGTGTATGTGCGCCTGCGTGTGTGTTTGTTTACATGTGAACGTACATCAATGTGTGACAGCATTACTGTGGGCGTACGCGATTGCTTGTGCGTTTTACCCATTGCAACCTTCGTTCATTCCAACATGCACACACACACACAATAATGACTAGAGCAAGAAGCGCGGGAAAGGGGAACGAGTGCGGGCACGTTGCCAGCAACAGCAACAGCGAGCAACGTGCCTATGGCGTGCACATGTACACCCTCACGCAGAGTTACAAGAACGTCCTCATCATCCTCATCATCATCATCATCATTGTCATCATCATCATCATCATCATCATCATCATCATCATCATCATCATCATCATCATCAAGCCACACGACAGCAGCAAAGAATGCGTGTGTTGCCACTCCAAGTCGCATCATGCACGCGGCGACACCAACGTCCGCCACACCGGCACCCAGAGCAACAACACCAGCACCAACCACAGCAGCAGATGTCCGTGCATGTGCATGCGCATGTGCAACCGCAACTACAACCGCAACGCCACCGCCGTTTGTGCGGGATGCGCGAGGAGCAGTGATGGATGACACGGGTGACGTGGTTGTGTCCTACGGAAGCGGACGTGCGGATGTGTTGGGGTTGCACCGCCAAATGTGCGAGCAGTGGCGCGCAAAATTGGCACGTGCTCTCGAACAGGGTGCCGCTCGCCCCGCCATCAAGACATACAGGGACAAGCTCATTGCGGTGAGTGATTGCCGGCGTTGTGGCGTGGTGATATGTGTGTGTGTGTAGCAGTGTACATGAACCTACGTACATCTGCATGTTCACATGGGTTTCAGTGTTTGGATTGCTGCTTGTATTCGTCTGCATGCATGCATGTTGGCGTGTCGTGACATTTTCAGCTCACCAAACACCATTGACACGGCTTTAGATGCTGGTGATGACGGCGTCCATGGCGGAAACAGCGGAGGAGCGACGCGAGGTCTGTGCGTGAGTGTATGTGTGTGTGTGTGAATTTGAACACGTGAGTGTATGTGTGTGTGTGTGTGTGAATTTGAACATGTGTGTGTGTGTGTGTGTGTGTGTGTGTGTGTGTTAGTGGCGTGGGTAAAGGAGAACAACAGTTTGATTTTGCCATTGACTGGTGCAAATCAGTGTGTGGCAATCACAAACGTATTCACACGCGCAATAATTGTATTTCGTGATCTCACACACGTGCCAATTTGCGCAGTTGGAGAACGAGGCAGAAGCGCTTCGAAAGCAGCAGCCGTCCAGGTTAAAGGAACTCACGCACGCACTTGCATCGACACCGCGGCGCGCACGCAAGGTGTGTGTGTGTGTGTGTGTGTGTGTGTGTGTGTGTGCGTGTGTGTGTGTGTGGTGATTGGAATTCCAAATTATTGCGAGGACTTTGGAAGTGCTCTGTGCAGGTCATTGGCTTTCCCACCTACACTTCCTTGCACACACACACACATGCACACATACACACACTCACTCCTCACTGCTGTTTCACACGCTTATGCACAATTCCCTGCGTGCAGGTGCTGTCGCGACTGGCAACGCCGCGGTCACGGAAGCGCGGCCTGTCTGCTGGTGACATTCCGCCTGCCGTGTCCATCTCAGCACCAACAACAACTGATGATGTGTCGAGGAAGGGGGGCGAGTCAGCTGATGAAGCTGTTGCGGGTAGCGCCACCGCCAAGAACGTCACGGGGACCACTTCAGCCCAACCACAATCACCAGCATCATCAGCCGTGGACTTGACTTCAGCGTCGACGTCAGGCGCACGTGCTGATGACAACGGCGGCGATGCACCAAGCACCCCGTTTGGTTTCCCGCCAAATAGTCTCCATGCTCGTGACACCAAAGCCGCTGCTTGTACTGATGCTTCTACTGATGCTGATGAGCGTAAGGCGAACGGCAGAGATGGTGTCAAGCAGGCCAACGATGAGGCCACCGCGATGCAACGCAGCGCGGATGCTGGCGGCGATGGCGAACTTGATCGTGAGCAAGTGAGCAGCCCGTGCATGCGAGCAGCGCTCTCTGCTGCTGCCAAGCGCACGCCACGCATTGCACGACCACGCTCGACACGCCCCATGCCGAAGCTGCAATGGGACGATACGCAGCACGTTCCACTTCGCTTTGACCAACCACCCCAACAGCAATCCGGTCAGCACAGACAGCAACACAACGAGCAGAAGCAGCAGCAGCAGCAGCAGTTGTTGTTGCTTCGGAGTAAGCTGGTGAGCGGCAACAGTGGACGGAGCGATGACGATGAGAAAGCAGCGCCTGATACGTCGACTGGAACAGCGTCAGCTGTTGCTGCTGACGTGGCGACAAGGCCACCTCTGATGGCTCGCAATGTTGTGCGCACGCCCACGACTGCGGCAACGCACGACCGAAAGCACCTGGTACCACTGCGGCGCAGGCAGCACGATCAGTCTGATGTGCTTGCAGGCAGCAGCAGCGGGGAGCCACAGCAGAAGCGCCCCTTGATGATGATAGCGAGATCGACCAGAGACGGTAGCAGCGAGTGTACTGGCGCTGACGAGGCCGACGAGAACGCGCCCGCTGTGGACAAGGAGAACGCACAGCGACCAGCGACCAGCGCCAAGGTTGGTGTTGAGAGGAAGGGAGGGACGAGAGCTGGTGAGTGTGGGTGTGGGTGAGAGAGAGAGAGAGAGAGTGTGTGTGTGTGTGTGTGTGGTGGGTCTGTGGGTCTGTGGGTCTGTGTCTCTCCATCTCTCAGCCTCAGTCACTTTTCTGACTTGGTGACTTGCATGTTACTCATTCACCACGGCTTGCTTGTCACATGTGTGCGGTTGCGCAGCGGTTGATTCAGCGCTTGGATTCACACACATTCATCTGCTGAGATCCGTTCGTCAGACTACGCGGGGCAGGAACTGCCCACCACCCAACAGAGAACATACCCAAGTGTGGAGAGGAGAGCGCGTGATTGCAACTGGAGATGCATCTGTCACTTCATGTCATTTCATTCATTTTCTGTTTCTTTTTGCTTCATTATTCTGCGCGGGTGTGAGTGTATGGCTGAGGCCACCGTGGACGTGCGTGTGCAGTCGCGTGCTGCTGCACACAGACAGTGTCACATGCGCAGACACAATCTCCATGTTCCTCGCTTTTTGCTTTGTGTGCTTGCGCGTGCATTGGTGTGCATGTGTGCGTATTGTGTACTTAATTGAGAAGATGAACGACAACACAATGAAGGTGTGCGTGCGTGTGTAGGGGGGGGGATGGCGGGTACAAAGGAGAGGTGTAAGCAAGTGAGTGAGCGAAGAAGAGAAGAAGAGAAGAAGAGAAGAAGCGAAGAACGGCAAGCACACACACACACACACACACACACACACACACACACACACACACACACACACACACACACACACACACACACACACACACACACACACCTCTGCTGAAATTTGGTGCGCATTTCCTACAAATTCTCCACAATGCGGCGATTCCTGCGCAGAGTGTATGAGGAGACGTTTGTGAAGACGCGACCGCTGCCAAACCCAAGATGGTGTGTTGTGGGTGTCTGTGTGTCTGTGTGTCTGTGTGTCTGTGTGTCTGTGTGTTGCTCCCCTGGTCTGTTGCGCATTCAAGTTGCTCATTTAGTTGCGCGTCCATGCGCTCATCCCCTGAAGGTATGAGGAGCAGCAGAAGGAGCTGCAGAAGACGCGCAAACCCTTACTCACCCGCATCAAGATCGGATGGAAAATCTACCGTGACACATGGACAAGCGCTGCGGGTAAGGCAGTGAGTGTGTTTGCGAACGTGTGTGGACGTGCTTAAACGTGGGAGTGAATTGTTCCATCCACCACAGCCTCGCAATGGGCACGCCTGTTACTCACTCGCTGATAAACACACACACACGCATACGACCTCGTCACCTTCCGCACTTTCTCCGCCGCGCTTGTTCCTTTGACAGAACGCAGACGTAAGCAACAGGAAGAGCTGATCAAGGCCATGCAGGAGCAGCGACAAGCGGTCAAGGACATTCACAAAGAGTCGTCTGGCTTGATGGTACGTGTGTGTCTGTGCCTATGTGTGTGTGTGTCTGTGCGCGTGTGTGTGTGTGTGTGCTGCGTGCCACCAGCTGCGTGCCATCTTGCGTGCCACCAGCTGCGTGCCATCTTGCGTGCCTGGCGTTGCGTGCCTGACGTTGTTGGGCGACGCGATGCTGCTTGCCGTTGTGCAGAAGGATGCAAGTCCCGCACTCAAGGACTATATTCAAGACTGGGTGGCCGTGTATCGCATTGCCCTTCAGAAGTTTGCGCAGGGTGAGACTCAGACCTGGTGGACGGCACCGTGTGTGTCTGCGTGTGCTGTTGACACCAACGTGCTCTACCTTACTTATTCATTGCTCTATACCACTCCCACGTATGTACGTGACAGGGTTCAAAGATGGAAAGGCGTCGAGCGAATGGGATGCCGTGACAGACTGGGCGCAGTGGGAAGAGTCGCTCACAGGAACCCAGCACAAGCAACCAAGCACCAGCAACAACAAGAGTGGTGGCGTTGAGAGCAGGGCAGCAGCTGATGCGCAGGCAACCACACAAGTGGAATCAACAAGTGAGCACGTGGCGCGCTCGCAGCAGCAACAGCACCACCACCAGCAGCAGCAGCAAGAGGAGGGCAAGCCAAAGGCTGCCAAGGAAAGGCAAGACAGATAGCGAAAGCGAGAACTGTCGTTTATTGGAGTGGTTGTGGCTGTGAGGGGTGCTGGGCACTCGTAGCAATGCTGGTCGTTGCAATAGTAAACGCATGAATGAACAACGCGTGAAGCAAAAGGAGAGAAGGGGGGGAGAAGGGGGGGGGGGAGGAACAGGAACTCATCATCAGGTTTCTTCTTCTGCTGTGGAAAAAAAAACACCCCAGACGGGACTCGAACCCGCAACCTTCGGCTTACTTCGGGCGTAGGAGGCCGACGCGCTGCCATTGCGCTACTGGGGTTCAGCTGCGGAGGCCAATTTTTTGCATAGAAACACAACGCTGAATTTTGCCGCACAATTGTGGCACTTTTCAGCATATCTTCGTATAACTTTCTACACGTTCCTTTGCCACAACTTATCCTGTTTGTTTATGTTCCCTTTGCTGTTTGTTTTGCTTTCGTGCTTTGCTTCTTGCTGTCCTCCCTCCGCAAGCCAACAAAGCCAAGCCTGCAAGCAAAGCAAAGCAAAGCGCAAAACAAGCAAAAGCAAAACACTCTTGTTTGTCACCACCACAACCTGATCCCACCTCTGCTTCTGACGACGACCACCACCATCCCATCACCGCCATCCACAACCACAGCTACTTGAAACACTACAACAAAAAGCATCACGCCTGCTTCGATGCCTTCGGCGGGAACCCCTGTCAGTCGCAGGGCTGGCGTTTTGGGGGTCGTTTTGCTGTTGCTGCAGCTCACCACCCGCCTCACCTTTGGTCAAGAAGAGCAAAATGGATGCCAAAATGGCATGGGCGATGGCACCAGCGTGTACTTTGACCCCAGCTCCGCTACCTGTCTGCCCATCACCAAGTGCACAACGCAGTGCTCGGCCGTCTCCGGCACCTCCTACTTTGGCACCTGCTCCTGCCCCACCTTCTGCCTGGTGCGCACAATGTGTGTGTGTGTGTGTGTGTGTGTGTGTGTGATTTGTGTGCGCATCGCGTTTTGCTTGGTGTTCCTACATGAAAAATGCGACGCCAAACGTCCCCACTTCCTCGCACACTAACGCAACCTCGCACACCCCACGACGGGTACAGGTGTGCAACTACGCGTTTGGACCCCCGATTGCGACGGAATGCACCCTTTGCGGCAGCCAACGCTACCTCCACCAAGGTGTTTGCGTGTGTATGTGTGATGCTATGTTTGTGTTTGTCGCCCTGCACGTCGAACGTCTTTGGTTGTCAATGTTGCTGCTCACACCATACACATCTGCACCTGTGTCCTCTTTCTGCACCTGTTGCGCTCTTACCCCACACCCACCCCAAACCACCACCACCACCACCAGGGACATGCGTGACGGAGTGCCCTGATGGGTACACGGGCGTCGGTAGCGGAAGCACGGGCCGCGTGTGCCAATCAACGCGTGACGATCCATCCACACCTGCACCGTCTCCCACAACGACAGCCACAACCACCAGCACGGCCGTGTGGCTGGAGTTCGAGGCTGTTGCACCAACTGTCACCAGTGATCGCACCTGCGCTCCGGTCACTTCCTGCCTGGACATCAACAGCTATGAGGTGCAGCCCGCAACGGCAACAACAGACACAGCCTGTGAACCGTTGACAGACTGCTCTGCCCAGGACGCATTTATTGCCGTTGTTTCAGACGGGTTTTCGGACCACGTGTGCTCCCCGCTCACGCAGTGTGATGATGACACGCAGTACGAGAGTGCTGCGCCAACTGCGACAAGCGATCGCACGTGTGACACCATCTCGCCACCTTGCCACATTGCAGACCCGGCCACCTTTGAGGCGCTGCCACCAACACGCACCAGCGACCGCGTGTGCAGCGCTCTGACGGTGTGCGATTTGAGCACGCAGTACATTGCAGTCCAGCCCACAGCAACCACTGACCGCGAATGTGCGAACGCGCGCTCGTGCTCAACGGATGATGGATCCGAGTACGAACGGACCCCTCTGACGCCCACCAGCGATCGCGAGTGCGCGTCTGTGGTCCAGTGCGACTTGCGCAGCACATATGAGGAGGTTCCGCCCACCGTCACGTCGGACCGTGCCTGCAGGCAATGCACTGTCTGCAGTGACATTGAGGATGAAGACGCGAGTCTCTC
The DNA here is from genome assembly GCF_000188695.1 of Salpingoeca rosetta. NCBI lineage: Eukaryota > Choanoflagellata > Craspedida > Salpingoecidae > Salpingoeca > Salpingoeca rosetta. The sequence goes on along the minus strand of NW_004754896.1, from coordinate 117,664 downwards.
TCTCTTCCAGGCCGAGCCCTGCACCCTCACCTCAGACACTGTCTGTGACCGCTGTTCCGAATGCTCCGACAACACATTTGCCGTGAGTACATTGCAGCTGCGCGTGCATGTGTGCGTGTGTGTGCGTGTGTGTGCGTGCATGTGTGTGTGAAAATCAGCTGTGCGAAGCTCAGGACAGCCATGTGGAGCTGTGTCTGAGCCATCCGACTATTTTCAAAGCCACCCAATTCCCATCTCGCTTGTCACTCACTCTCAATCCTCCCCTCACCCACAACACACACACACACACACACACACACAACTCACAACTCACACACACACACACACACGCACACACGCACACACACACACACACAGTTTCGGGATTGCGGGTTTGCCACAGACACACTGTGCATCACGTGCACGCGCTGTGTGGAAGGGGCAATGTTTGAGGTGGAACCATGCACGCCCACAACGGATCGCACGTGCACCGCGTGCTCAGAGTGTGGGGCTGGAACATTTATCCAGGAGTCGTGCACCCCGACCAGCGATACGGTGTGCGAGGTGATTCGCACGTGCGCATCCAGTGA
>NW_004754896.1:109595-114595 GCF_000188695.1 Salpingoeca rosetta | reverse complement strand
TGTTGTTGGCGAGTTTGTCAAGACATTGCCCACACCGACGTCCAACGCAAAGTGCGCGCGCATTTCGTCGTGCGATCCTGATACAGAGTATGAGGCCATGCCTCCGACACCAAGCAGTGATCGGATGTGTGCACCACATGGCACGTGCGACGGCGTCACGACATTCGAGACTGCTCCGCCAACAGCAACGTCCGCGCGCGTGTGTGCGCCAACCACACCGTGCAGCCAGTTTTCGTACCAGAGCACGCCTGCCACGCCCACTAGTGATCGCACGTGCATGGCCCTGACCACGTGCAGCGATGATGAGCTCGCGTCGATGCTGCCACAGCTGGCGCCGTTTGATCTGCGACAGCGCGGCCTGGCATCTTACATCACCAACCGAGAATGCATGACAGTCACGTCATGCAACCTCGATGGCGAGTACATTGCAGTGCCCCCAACGGCAACCAGCGACACGGTGTGCCTGCCCGTACGCACGTGCACGCGCCCCTTGATTGAGGTGGTGCCGCCGACAGCAACCAGCGACCGCGTGTGTGACGGCGAGAAGAAAGTGGACGCAAGTCTCTATCTTGTTGGCGTGTCGCTGGCGCAGTTTCCCATCGCCACCTTCCCCGCCACCATCGCATCCATCATTGGAGCTGTCACTGGCACCCCTCTCGACCCGTCCAAAGTGTTTATCACGCGCCTGCGTGAGGGCAGCGTGGATGTTGCATACCGCGCGCTTGTGCCAACCAGCAGCGTGCAGAACGTGACAACCCTGTTGCGTAGTGACCAGGCCGTCTTGCAGGCGTTGCAAGCCGTGCACCCTTCGCTGGAGAACGCAACAGCACAGCCCCTCCAGTGCCCTGATGGCTACTTTGTGTCTGCAACAGGCGAGGGAACGGGCCTTGCTGTTCCCTCGTGCGTGCTCGTGGGCACGTGCCAGCCGTGGGAGTACGAACAGGCGCCACCGACACCCACCAGCAACCGCGTGTGCGCAAACGTGTCCACCATGTGCGGCGAGCCGTCACTGGAGTATATTTCCAGTCCAGCCACGCCCACCTCCAACATCGTGTGCAGCCCCCTAAAGCAGTGCCTGCAGGACATTGAGTATGAGACTGTTGCACCCACGGCGACCTCCAACCGCGACTGCGCAGCCATCATCACATGCGGTCCAGTTGGTGTGCAGTATGAAGAGACGCCACCCACACTCACATCAAACCGTGTCTGTCGCAACGTCACGCAGTGCAGCGAGGAGGCCGATGGTGGCAATGGTGGTGACACGGGGTTGATGTTCTTTACTGCCGTCGCTGCAACCCCTACGTCCAACGCACAGTGCGAGGAGGTGCGCGCGTGCGATGACACGCGCGAGTATGAAATGTTAGCGCCGACACCAACGAGCAATCGTGAGTGCGCCCGGCTCACACCGCCGTGCACGCCATGGGTCCAGTATGAGAGCGCTGCACCGACACCAACATCTGATCGACGGTGCACCAACGTCACTGCGCCGTGTGTCCTCGGCGTTCAATACGAACAGCAGCAGCCTACTCCAACATCAGGTGTGTGTGTATGTGCAAGTGTGTGTGTGTGTGTGTGTGCGTGTGTGTGCATGCGTGTGCGTGTGTGTGCAAGTGTGTGTGTGTGCAAGTGTGTGTGTGTGCAACTGTTTGTGACGGCATGCTTGTCAAGTTCACCTTTATTAACAACGCCAAGCCTTTCATCCCAGCACTAATGTTCTCCTTGTGTGTCCGCTTTGTCCCATCGCCTCCCCTGATTGTTTTCTCAGACCGCACGTGTGAGGACGTCACGCCTTGCGATGAAACGCAATACCTCCTCACACCAGCCACCATCTCTGCAGACAGCGGTACGTGCACGCGTGAGTGTAGGTGTGGGTGTGGGTAAGGAATGCTGTGTTGGTGTAGGTTTGAATGCGTGAAGCAGTGGTGTGTAGTGTCCTGCCAACACACGCATACACACATGTGCAAGCTTACGCACAAACACGCACACACTCACGCATACACACGCATTTTCCACTTCCGTACACCTCATGACACGCCTCCATTGACGTTGCAGACTGCCGCGCACTTCGCACGTGCACTGCTGATGAATATGAGGAAGTGGCGCCGACGCCAACATCAAACAGAGTGTGCGTTTGTTGGCTGCTTGTGCATGCGCCTGATTGTTTCCGTATGTGTGGATGACGTATGGCAGTGTCGGTCGGCGTCAGATGGCGTCAGATGGCGTCGGATGAGTGTTGTTCGTTCCAATCACACATTTACGCATGCACCCACGTACACACACGCACACACACCGCACACACACACACGCACACACACGCACACACACACACATGCTCATCCGCGCTCACGTTGCCACATCCACGACTCATATCTCTTGCCTCCCCCCCCCCCCTTCTCACCAGGTGCCAGCCCGTGAAGGCGTGCGCTGCTGACGGTGACGAATACATGGTGGCGGCAGCAACGGCAACAAGTAATACTGTTTGCAGACAGTGCGACACGTGCAGTGCACACCAGTACGAGACCGTTCCGTGCACCATCGCCACCAACAGGAGGTGCGTCGCCTTGCACATACATGATGCAGTCGTGATCTTGCGCGATGTTTGCTCGCTCTTCAACACGTTGGTGGTTGTAAGGTCCTCACACACACACACACACACACACACACACACACACACACACACACACACACACACACACACACACACACACACACACACACACACGCACACACACATCGCCGATTTGTGTCCTCACCCCGCTCCCCCTCCCATTAATCCTAGGTGCGCCAACTTGAGCACGTGTGACCCTGTCGATAAAGTGCAGCCGACGTTTGAGATCATGGCGGCCACGCCCACCACCAACCGCATGTGCGGTGCCTGCAGGCAAACCTGCCCCGAGGGCTCCCACGTGACAGCGGCATGCTCGCAGTTTGCAGACACAAAGTGCCGCGGGTGCCGCACGTGCGCGCTTCTGTCCCAGTACGAGACGAGCCCGTGTACGGCAACAACAGATCGTGTGTGCACGCGGTGCTCAGACTGCCCCGTCAACCACTACCAGACGCAGCCGTGCTTTGGCACGAGCGATGTGAAGTGTGCAGAGTGCTCGCCATGTGCAGAGAACCAGTACGCGCTTGTGCCGTGCCGCGCACAGGCGGATACCGTGTGTGCCAATGTGACTGCCGCTTGTCGTGAGGGCGTGGAGTACGAGACGCGCGCACCAACAGCAACCACAGACCGCAAGTGTGTTCAGCTTGATGTGTGCGGTGATGGTGAATACGAACGCATCGCGCCCACCGCCACCAGCAACAGGGTGTGCCTGCGTGTGGACGACTGCAACCTGGACACACACTACATCGCAGCCGAGGCAACGCCAACCTCCAACACAGTGTGCGTGCCTCGCTCCCCACCCACGTGTGGCGCGGGCATGTTTGTGTCGCGCGCACACACGGCAACCTCAGACATCGAGTGCAGGCGCCTTCGCACCTGCAACCCGGACACCCAATATGAGACAGCGGCAGCAACCGCAACGACAGACCGCGAGTGTGCGGACGCAGACGTGTGCATGCTGTTTGCGAATGGCACGGGCACATATGAGCAGCAGCCGCTGACACCCACGTCCAACCGCGAGTGCAAGCGCGTGCGCACGTGCGAGCAGCAGGGTGACACGGAGCGGTACGTGGCCACGGCGGCAACGGCAACCAGCGATGCCGTGTGTGGCGCTGCAGACACGTGCATTCCCCGCGTGTCGTACGAAACGCGCCCACTGACACCTACCAGCAATCGACGGTGCGCGCAGGTGCGTGCGCCGTGCAACCTCGATGTGGAGTACGAGAGCGCTGCGCCCACGCTGACCACCAACCGCGTGTGCACACGTGTTACGGAGTGTGCGGATGATGGCAGCGAGTACGTGCTGCAGGAACGCACGTCCATCAGCGACCGCGTGTGCGAGTCGTACACCACGTGCGCCCCTTTCAACGCCATCCTCTCCGATGTCTGCGAAGCGTGCTTTCTCCCAGGTGTTGTGACTGGATGGCGCGGAGGAAACAACAGCACGTCCTTCTTGAGTTGTTGCTGTTGCTATTCGATCGTGTTCTTGCTGTGCTTTCCTAAAACCAGACATCTCACAACCACCGCCATCATCATCAACACCCACATTACCTCGCACTCACATCTCATCCCCACCCCTTACCCTTCATCCCCAATGCCCACTCCCCTACCTCTGTGTCAGACCCGCCAACAAACGCGTCGCTGTCTGCGTGTGCGTCGCTGACTATTAATCTCTGCCGCTATTTCGCCGAGACTGGTGCTCCGCTCCCATCGCTCTGCGCTTCCTGCACACGCGGAACACGCGATTGCCTTCAGGTGTGTGCGTGCGTCTGTGTCTGTGTGTCTGTGTGTCTGTGTGTCTGTGTCTGTGTGTCTGTGTGCGTGTGCGTGTGTCTGTGCCTGTGTCTGCGTCTGTGTCTGTGTATGTGCGTGCATATATTATGTGAGACTGTGCGACACACAAGAGCCACACATGTATGGACCCACCACAGAGCACACCCCTCTTACATCACAGCTCCCATATTTTCTTTGTCATTCCTCACGTTTTGCCCACCGCACCCCCCTCAATTCAACGCCATTTCCCTTCTTTCACCACCCTCCACACCCCCCCCCCCCCACACACACACACACGAATCCAACAGCTCGCCATGAACTACACGTCACATCGGTGCCCGCGCCCGCAAGGCGAATACGAGCAACGGTCACCCACGGCAACGTCAGACCGCACGTGTGCACCCATTACATCATGCAGACCTGGCCAGTTCACAAGCACGCGGCCCACGCCCACTTCAGACAGGGCATGCAGCGTTGGCGTTCCGCTTGTCGCCATCACGACAACAGCGGCGCCGGGCACACCTGCTGGCTCCAACAGCACGGCAGGCGTGGGGCAGGCCACGTGGGTGTATGTTGTCGTTGCTCTCCTCCTCCTTGGTATCATGTGCGCCGTGTTGGCCAC
>NW_004754896.1:99595-104595 GCF_000188695.1 Salpingoeca rosetta | reverse complement strand
ACGGCGACACTTCGTGCAAAGGCGTCGATGATGACGTGTTCTCTGACGACGAGATCATTCATGCTGTTCTTGGGTGCAGCATCACAAGCCAGAGTCACGGTGACGACGATGACAGCCTATCGCAAGCACGGCCCGCATGCCACGTGGTCGAAAGCAGCCACACCACCGCTGAGGAGGAGCAGTTGCCTGGGCGCAATCTAGAGCAAGTGACAGGCGGTATGAAACGCACCGAGGACCAAGATGGCGAGCAGGACCAAGATGGCGCGCAGGACGAAGATGGCGCGCAGGACGGACAACAGCTCGCGAAGAACCCAGCTTCTTCCAACAACTACGCGCGGGAGGAAGACGGCGACGGCCACGATGCTGATGATGATGATGATGATGATGATGATGATGATGGTGATGATGATGATGACGCAGACTCCATTTATGACATGCATCTTCTGGACCGCAGCACTGAGACGGAGGCCGACAGGGCAGACTATGCTCACGCCTTCTACTGCAGAAGCAGCCACGATTCCGTCATCGACGATGACGAGAGTGACGGCGCTGAAGATGACGATGCGCTGTATGGCTACCACAGCACATATCAAGGGGACCTGCCGAAGATGACAGGTGACTCTGCTTCAGAACTGAGCACGCAGCATGACCCCGGGTCGCCCCAGCTTCCACCCCGCCGGTACGATGTGAAGAAGATGCGCGCCACCACAATGCGGCACCGTCGCAAGCCGTCCGCCACGTGGGAGGTGATTCGCTGGCCTTTCGTCAAGCTGAGGCAGTCGTTCTCGCGGCACCGCGCCGACAGCGATGCGTCGACCTCCGGCGTGTCCGATCTCAGCTTCATCAGCACAGACGGCGACGTGCACGCGGAAACACGCGCCCCCAAGATGCGTCGACGCACCATGCCGGCCTTGGTCGCCCCACTGTACACCATTATCAACAAGTCCTCGTCGTCGCCTGTGTCTGGTCGCCGAAACTCCGAGATTGACGCAAAGATGCATGCGGGACGCCCCAAGCCGCACCCGCACAGGTCACCGCTTTGTCACGACAACACGCGTGCGGTTCTCGTGGACGACAGCAGCGACGATGATGATGACGAGAGCGACAAGCAATGTGCCACGAGCTGTGACAACGATGGCTACACTGTGGTCAACCCATGACTGCAGTGTGTGTGTGTGTGTGTGTGTGTGTCTGCGTGTCTGCGTGTGTGTTGATGGATGTGGGGATGGCGTTGTATCGGCGCGTGTGGTTTCACATACGTGTCTGGTGTCATCGTTTGTTATTGTTGCTTTCATGTTCCTTCTCTGCATGCGTGCGCAGTGGTGTTGGGTCTTGCACTGCTGTGCCCCTTTCTTGTCTTTCTTACTATGTTTGGTTTGGTTGCCTCAACGAATGAACGATGGAGTGAAGACCGAAATGGGTGAACGAGGCGAAGGGGAGGATGGGTGTGTGTGTATGTGTGTCGTGAATGGGCGATTGAGGGCAGGAGAAAGGATGCTTGTTGCGAGTGTCCCCCCCCCCTTTTGGCTCCTTGGTACATTGCATTCTTTGGGTTGTGCGTTGAGGCCCTTGCCTTCCTGCTGTGTCGAGAAAAATGTATGATGATATGGCAACATTTCTACAACCGTGGTGCTGTTGATGCTGATGACGATGATGATGAGACAGGTGAGCAGCGTGCGTGCACCGCTGATGTTGCGGTGGACGAGGCGGCAGTCGCAGCTGAGCAAGGCCATGATCAGCAACGCTTGCAGTCGCAGCAGTAGTGGCAGTGGTTGTGGTTGGAGCAGTAGCAGCCTGAGTGGCTGCAGCGGTCATGGTTTTGCAGGGCGTTGGAGTGCTGCGGGTGGACTGCACGGCAGCGGCATGAGCGGCACGCGGCAGCAGAAACGGGCGGCTGCGTCGTCGTCGGCGGCATCGCGCTGGGCAGTCACGATGACGGGCGCCGGACTGGCTGTTACTGCGAGTGCTTTCCGCCGTCAGACACGCGCTTGCATGCTGGGCATGCGCTGGCTCGGTGCAGTCGTGTCCATGAACGTGGCCAGCCCGTCCAAGACACCAGCATCAACACGAGCCCTGTCAACATCAGCGTCATCAGCGTCAGGGAGAGGCGATGGTGGTAGTGATGGCGTAGCAAATGGAGGAGAAGTGACAGGAGCATCGTCGGCCAAGATGAGCGACAGCCGACAACACACCGAAAGAGGAGAGGAGCCCACATTCGCCAAGGGCGCGGCTGCCAGCGGCATTGCGCGTGCGTTAGAGGCTCACACGAGCTTGCACTTTGATGTGCATGGCGATGACATCCATGTGGAAACGGAGCCGGCTGCGTTCTACACTCGCCTGGTGCAGTCCATCAAGACGGCAGAGCGCCGCGTTGTTCTCACCTCCCTCTATCTTGGCACAGGCCAACACGAGCGCGATTTGGTGGGTGGTTTTGTGTGTGTGTGTGTGCGTGTGTGTGTGCATGTGTGTATGCATGTGTGCATGTGTGAGTGCGTGTGCATGTGTGTGTGTGTGTGCGTGTGTGCATGTGTGTATGCATGTGTGCATGTGTGAGTGAGTGTGTGGTTGACGGGATGGTGAGCATTAGCAAGGTAGGGAGAGTGGCGACCTAGCCACTGCGGAGAGTGTGGAGTATTGATGAGGATGGACAGTACATGGGGCTCGCCACATACACACCGACGCTAACTTAGAACATGTCTTATCTTTGCAGGTATCAGCTCTGACGCAGCGAATGGAGGACAATACCTCCCTTGAGGTGAGCTTGCAGATAGCGTGAAGATGGTGATGGTGATTGGCTGACGCGGATGTGATTGTGTGTGTTGACCATAATCACGTGTAAGCTGTCTCTGTGTCACGCACACACACACACACACACACACACACACACACACATACACACACACACACATACACGCACACACACACACACACACACACTCATACTGGGCGCGTTCCCGTGTTTGCAGACGACGGTGGTGTTGGATTACACACGCGGCACACGCGGATCGCCGAATTCCGTGCGCACTCGTTCGCTCCAAAGTGGAATCCCTCCTCTGTTCTGCAAACACATGTGCGGACAATTCATCCGGTCCGCGCCCAACAGACACGCGCGTGTATCCGCTCGTACAGGTGGGGGAGGGCGTGTCACCTGGCACGACGCCTTGTTGCGTGGCGTGTAATGTGCTGTGTTGTGCTGCGTGTTGCACACAACGGGTTTTGTGTATGTTTGTGTGTGTGTGTGTGTGTGTGTGTGTGTGTGTGTGTGTGTGTGTGTGTGTGTGTGTGTGTGTGTGTGTGCGCGTGTGTGTGTGCGTGTGTGTGCTGTTGTCGTTTGGTGCTCAAGTTTTGAATTCACACACACATACACACACACATACACACACATACACACGTACACACCCCACTGTTCTGTTGACAGATGGGCCCGTTTGGAGTTCGACAGGAGGAGGAGTGCATGACAGGTGAAGCAACGAAGTGAAGCAGAGTGTGCTCCGTGCATGTGTGTGTGCATGTGTGCAGCAACTGTTGTTGGCGTCATGGCATGCCTTGGCCACCACGTGCGCCACTCAACAATCGTGACAGACAACACGGCGATGACCCAACCCAACACACGTCACGACATCAACCAGCTCAACAAAGTGCACCACCTCAACCACCATCACCACCACCACCTTGTCATGATCATCAGCGCTGCTGCGATCGCTGTCGTCGTCGTCACACGTGGATATGGCGACAGGCTACTTCAACCTCTCCCCAGCAAACACGGCCGCACTCCTCTCATCTCAGGTGTGTGTTGTGTTGTGTTGTGTTGTGCTGTGCCGTGTTGTTGTGTTGTGTTGTGTGTTGTGTTGTGTTGTGTGTGTGTGCGTGCACACTCTGTATCCTTGACGTCTTGTCTCCATTTCAACCACTCACAACCATCTCTCCACCATCACCATCCCATCACCAGTCGTCGTGTCGGGTCATCTGCGCGTCGCCTCGCGCCAACGGGTTCCTCGGTGCTCGCGGTCCTCGTGGGCACATCCCGGCCGCATACACACACATGCTGCGCTCGTTCCTGCAATCGCTGCAGCCGCACGCCCGCGTGGAGGCGATGGAGTACGAGCGTGAGGGCTGGACATTCCACGCTAAAGGTGTTGCTTTGTGTTTAGATGTGTGTGTGTGTGTGCGTGTGTGTGTGTTCATGAATCGAAACACAAGTTTGTTCGCATGATCCAGGTTGACACGTCATGCATCCCCAACTACATTACCCATCTCGCTTCGCCAGCACCTCAACTCACCACCTCCTCATCCCACCCTCCATTGCAACGCCTGCCACTGCCAGGCATGTGGGTCCGTGATTCCACCAGCGCCGCGCCGAGCGTGACGATTGTCGGCTCGTCCAACTTTGGCCAGCGCTCGTCTGACCGCGATTTGGAGGCACAGGCCGTCATTGTGACGTCAAACCCGTGCTTGCAGGCAGAACTGGACAAGGTGCGGGAGACAATGGTGTGCTGTCAGCCACTGTACTTGACAGTCGTGTGTGTGTGAGTGAGTGAGTGAGTGAGTGAGTGAGTGAGTGAGTGAGTGAGTGAGTGAGTGAGTGAGTGAGTGAGTGAGTGAGTGAGTGAGTGAGTGAGTGTATGTGTGTGTGGGGGGGGGGTTGTCTATTGCATGTCTTGGGTGAAACATGGGTTTGCTTGCCAGCCTCTATCTAACTCTCACATCCTGGCCATCACAACCACCGCAACCACCACCACCATCACCATCACCATCACCATCAAACACCACCACTGACAAACACCATCACCACATGATCGCCGCCATCAGGAGGTTACATCCCTTGTGTCGCGGTCGTCGCGCGTGTGCGCTTCTGATCTCGAATCTCCATCCCGCCGCCCGAACCTGTTCCAGACCATTGGCGCCGAAGTCATTCGCTCATTCCTCTGATGACAGACGACGTGTGTGTGTGTGTGTGTGTGTGTGTGTGTGTGTGTGTGTGTGTGTGTGTGTGTGTGTGT
>NW_004754896.1:95843-99361 GCF_000188695.1 Salpingoeca rosetta | reverse complement strand
GTGTGTGTGTGTGTGTGTGTGTGTGTGTGTGTGTGTGTGTGTGTGTGTGTGTGTGTGTGTGTGTGTGTGTGTGTGTGTGTGTGTGGGTGGTTGCAGCGAAAGTCGCAGTCGCAGTAGCAGCAGCAGTAGTAGCAGCAGTGGTGGTGGTGGTGATCGTGTAGCTGACATTGTGCACAAGCGAGGTCGCTTTGATTGATTGGATTGGTTGATAGCTCAGGGGTTCATGTGTTCATGTGTTCTCATGTGTTCATGTGTTCATGAGTCTGTTGAACGAGAGGGCGTGGCGAATTCTTCCACGTGCATGTGATCATCGTATTTGTTTGTGCTGGCGCAGTGCATGTATCAGATGCGATTGCATGTGTGCGTGGGTTTGATCATGCAGACGAACAAACGCAACACGCGTGACGCGTGTTGAACACGAAGCAATGTGCACGCACACAAACACACGTCAACATGAAACGAGAAACGCACAGCGCACACGCGCACGCGTACGCTGGTATTGGGGGGAGAGAGAGAGAGAGAGAGCTAAACGAAGAAAGCAAGTTGGTTTTGACGAGAGCTGAAAAAAAAAAAAAGATAAAGAAAGAGGGCAAGGGGGCGGGTGGGACAAACACATGGGCAACACCCACGACAAACGCAACGCAGCGGCCATCAATCAAAAGTCACGCCGATAGCGAGAATGCAAACCAACACAAGCAAACAAGCAAGACAACAGGAGCACAGGAGAGACAGGAGCAATGACAGAACAAGACCAAGGCAAAAAAGAAAGAATACACGCGCACAATAAACTGATCCGCCGTTGTTTAGGAGACGCACACACACACACACATACACACACGCAACAAACACACTGATAAAAGCAATTAGCTACAGCAAATTAGGAAGGAAGCGAACCACAATCACGTCGCGTCATGATCACACACCGTCAGTGTGTGAGTGTGTGTGGAAATGTGAGGGCAGCGCTCTGCCATCACGATGTTGCGCCCGCATCGAGTTGCATCTGTTGATCTGCGAGCAGCGCGTATTCATTCTCCATTGTACAGCCGAGCTCCTGCCGCGCATGCATCATGTTGTACATGCACTGTTGGTGGCGATGCGAGGGGGGGGGGGGGTTGAGTTGGGTGAGAGGGAGCACGTTGAATGTGTTGAATGTGTTGAAGGTGTTGAATGTGTTGAATGTGTGGAGACATTGCACCAGCTTCAAACAACGCAGTCAGCGCACAACAAAATGGTCAGCACACAACCAACGCACATCCATCATCGTCATAACAACAACAACAACAACAACAACAACAACAACAACAACAACAACAACAACAACAACAACAACAACAACAACAACAAGAACAAGAACAATAACAATGTCCTCCCATCATCATCATCATCATCATCATCATCATCATCATCATCATCATCATCATCATCATCATCATCGTTACCAGGTAGTGTGCGTATGCCGCGAGAATGACAAAGATGTGCCAGAGCTGATGACTGTGGAACTGTTCGTGGCGGTGGTGGAAATGGTGTGATGGCGGGGGTGGAAATGGTGTGATGGCGGGGGTGAGAGAGCAGCGAGCACCGGGCAGCCAGTGCGATATGAGCGGAAGCAGACACAGACACACACACACACATGCAGAGGCAGATGGGCAGGCAGGTAGACAGCCATACAGACGCACACAGACACAGACAATCAGGTACACACACACACACACAGACAGACAGACAGACAGCCACAACATAACACGATGGCTTCGTACCCAGATGTCGAATCTGCCGGGGAAGAAGCGCTCTGGGAACTTGAAGACAAACACGACGCTCCCGATCAGATACAGCGGCACAGACACGGCAAACAACCTGATGACGGGTGGCGGTAATGATGGTGGTGGTGGCGTGAGAGGAGGAATGAATGAGGTATGGTGTGTGCATGAGAACACAGTGAAGACAGTGCACATCGCTTGTGGTGTCCATGAATCCCTTCACTGACCATCACAGACAGACAGGCGCATACACACACACACACACACACACACACACACACACACACACACACACACACACAACAGATACAAACACAGACACACAGAAACAGACACACAGACACACAGACACACAGACACGGGGACACGAGCCCCCAACCCCTCCCCCCTTCCAACGGACCAGATGACGTCGACGATGGCGAGGTAGTGGTCGACGCCGTACAGCGCGAGGAAATGCATCTGTGGTAGAAACGACGTGGCGCCGAGCGCAATGAAGAACAACACGCGGATGTGTTTCTTGTCGGGGCCTTCAAGCATTTGCCTGCAAGCACAGTGATGTGACAGGGGCGGTGGTGATGGTATGGTGAAATGATTGTCGAGGGAAGACGAAGATGTACACATACAAAGGGGATGGCGTGCAGAAAAAAGAAAGAAAAAGAGAACAACCAGATAGACGCACAGACACGGACACGGACACGGACACGGACACAGACACAGACACAGACACAGACTCACAGACTCACACACACACACACACACACACACACACACACACACACACACACACACACACACACACACACACACACACACACACACACACACACGCAAACTCAAACACACGCGCACGCAAACTCACACACAATTCAGGAGTTTGATCCCCAGGCGGCGAGAAGGCCAAAAAAACCGGGGAAACCAAGGTAGAACACGTCAAGTTCTTAGCCGCCCTTGAAGGCAAGGTGTTGCCCTGCCTTGGGGAATCCCAAAACCACCGCCGGGAGCCCAGAAAAGTCCACCCGGAGTGGGGGGGGGGGGTGAGGGAAGGAAGAACCAATTATGGCAATGAACAGGGCGGCGCCAGGCCCCTTGAAACACAACACACCAACACACACACACACCATCACCATCAAACACCACCACTGACAAACACCATCACCACATGATCGCCGCCATCAGGAGGTTACATCCCTTGTGTCGCGGTCGTCGCGCGTGTGCGCTTCTGATCTCGAATCTCCATCCCGCCGCCCGAACCTGTTCCAGACCATTGGCGCCGAAGTCATTCGCTCATTCCTCTGATGACAGACGACGTGTGTGTGTGTGTGTGTGTGTGTGTGTGTGTGTGTGTGTGTGTGTGTGTGTGTGTGTGTGTATGTGTGTGTGGGTGAGATAGTGAACTTAACAGTAATCAACCAGCAACCCCTCTCCGCATCTCGCTGATGTTAAATCATGTCTTTTTGAAGGAATCTTGGAACCATGTTCTAAAGACAAGAAGATGAGAGAACAGGTGAAAGAGGCGTGACGTAGTTTATGGATTGGACGATTAGTGATGTCTTAATTCTCGTATGAGAATGAACAATGGCTGGGGTGTCCCTACCACCAGCGCCCCAGTGATTACTGCTACGCAAAAGGGCCAGAGATCAGCAGAGTATCAATGTGAGGGCGGGGGGCTCCTAGGATATGGCGAGACACAGAGTACTGGGATAGACGAATTTGGTGTGTGAGAAAATAGCGTGGAGAGAGTGATGGTTGCGAGTGGGATCA
>NW_004754896.1:89615-95743 GCF_000188695.1 Salpingoeca rosetta | reverse complement strand
TGGTGATGAGGAGGCTCTGTGCCAAATGCACACGGGGAGCACAATGCAGAGAACACAATGCAAGCAAATGAAGGGCAGCCACCTCACACACACACACACACACACACACACACACACACACACACACACACACACACACACCACACAACACAACACAACACAACACACACACACACACACACACACATTCCCAACCCCTCTCACCACACACGCAATCAATCAAACCCACGTCAAAGTGCTTGAGTTCAGGGATGCCTTCGTAGTGGGCCTCTCGCAGCTGTTTGAGTGTTGGCAGAGAGTCAAGATGGCGCGCAACCAGCGACTGCAAATCGCGCATGTGCTCGACGTTCTTGGCGACGACGCGGCGAAGGAGACTGCCGCCTGTTGCCTCCATGGACGTGAGGTACGACACGACCGCCTGCTTGACGGCGGGCATGGATGCGAGCCGGCGTGTAATCGTCTCCGGCACTGTCCACGACGGGAAGCGGCTGTACAGGCCCTGCTGGAACGCGTCGACGAACGCAACGCCAGACTTGAACTGCTCTGTAAGATATGCGGCCCACTGCTCATCCTCAGCCATGAGATAGTCGATGAGGACAGACTCGACGGCTGGCAGATGCGCAATCTTCTTGATGAAGGAGTTGGACAGGTCACGCATCTGTGATTTGGGGGTGGGATGGTGAGGCACGGAAGGAGCGTGGCGATGGGGTGTGTATGTACGTGTGTGCGTGTGCGTGTGCGTGTGAATGACTGGTGGCGAGTTCATTGTCTGGTAGGCAGCAAGCAGCACAACATGCACGCCACGTAAACATAACAGGCAGACACAGACACAGACGCAGAGGCAGACACAGACACACAGGCAGACACAGACGCAGATAGACGCACACCCACACATATATACACCCACGTACACCCACACAACACATACACCCACCCACACCCACACATACACCCCCCCCCCCCCAACACACCCACACCCACACAACACATGAACGCAGGCATAGACGACCCCTCTCGCCAACACAAACACAGCATGTGCATACGTTCATGAGGGCGACGCGCGGGAGGGAGTCGATGTTGTGCGCGTGTTTGCGGATAAAGTCAACCACATCTGGCATGCGCCCCAAATCCGAGTGCAGGAGCGCCCGGATCTCCTCCATCAGCGTGGGCGGCGTCTTGGTGGCATCTACGTCTTTACCAGTGTCGCGTTCTTGCTGCTGGTGTTGCTCTTGCTCTTGTGCTTGCTCTTGGTGTGGCGTGGAGGGCGCGCGGTGGCGCCGACGCACCGGGAGATGGATTGGCCTCGCGGCGCCCGTCATCGTGGCCGGTGATGCCATGGGGTGGCGGTTGTTGGAACAGGGGGAGAAGCAGAAGGTGGAAGGAAGAAGGAAGGAATCAGAGGCTGCCTGGTGAAGCGCGCACGCTGCTGCTGTGATGGTGCTGTGCTGGTGAAGATGATGCTGATGGGTGTGTTGTTGTTGTTGTCTCTTGTTGTTGTTGGGCAACACCACACACGCGCTCGGGAGATGAGCGAAATCACAAGAGATCAGACCAAAGGAATAAGAATGCAAAGCACTCGCCCTGCACAAAGACCGGGTTTCAAACAGGTGTGTGTGTGTCGAATCGACGAGCAAGACGCACAAGCAAACACGAAGCAAACACCGCACAGTGTTTGGCGTGTGGGTGTGCAGGTGTCGTGGTGAATGGATGCTGCTGATGCTGATGATTGATTGATTGGATGGATGGAGGCAGCAGAAGGTGCGACGCGACAACAGAGAGGGAGGACACGAAAAAAATTTGGCCATGAAAATGGGATGTTTCGTGCATTTTTAAAAAAACATCACAAAATGTAGTACTGCGAGTTGTTGTTGTTGTTGTTTTGGTTGTTGTTGTTGGCTAAATGGACAGCAACAATGATACACCGTATCATCGCTGATACCACAAGCCCTGCTTTCACATGTTTTCGTCACCATAAATAGCAGTGATAGAAAATTCCATGAACATTTACTCCATTTTTCTGTTCGCGCATGAAATCATGTCAACAATTCTAAAATGCGTCGTCATCGTCTGCCTCTCGGTCGGCATGCGCGATGAAGCAGGTGTGGTGGTTGGTGCCACACACAGGGACAACCTTTGCATGTACAACATGGCAGTACAAGCAGAACAGGAGGGTGAGGCGTTTGCACTCTGAGCAGTGCCGACGCGGGTACTTGGCTGCACCACTGCGTTGATATTCGGGCAGCTCCTGCAGCGGTACAAGCACGTGTTGTGGGGGCACACGAGTGGGACGGGACACTGTTGACCGCACGCCAAGCTGGCGCCTTCGTCGCGCTGGCCGGCCCTCGTCGTGGCCACTGAGTGTGTTGTTGATGAGGGATTGAGCAAGCCGCACAGCGAACGCCTCAGTAGACAGGCGCTCGCCTGTACGGTGCTGATACAGGAGGTGGGCGTCGACGACGCACATACCTAAGATGGTCGAGAACAAGCGATTCTTCCACTGCCGGGTTCGCCAATGTCGCTCAATTCCAAGGCACGCCTGTCTTCTGTGGTTGTGGACGTCAATAGTGTTCGAGTACTTCTGATAATTGGCAACCAGTGTGCTGCGTCTGATTACACGTTCGGAGGTGCTGCGTGCATCATTCTCGGTACTGCCGTCATCAACATCATCATCATCATCATCATCATCATCATCATCATCATCACCAGCAGCAGAGTCAAGCTGTGGCGGATCGGTGGCACGGTTGGTGTCGCTGTTGCTTTCAACGCCGATGATGCTGCCACTAGCGCTCTCACTGGTGCTCGAGTTGCCACTTGAGAACGTCTTTGCGCGCTTCCTTGCGGGTTCGCCCGGCTCGGTCGATGAACAGCTGGCGACGAACCGGATTGCAGCAAAGTTTCTCCAAACATGTGCGATCAGTGGAACCCTGAAATGAAGCAGTCAGGTCAACACAGGGCAACCATCAGTGTGCCAGTCATGGGGTGAAGCAGAGGCACTGCAGAGGATGCGCACCACACACATTGGGGAGCACAAGAACAGCGCGTGTCTCATCTCACCCTTGCACGTTGGCTGTCGCTGTCGCTTCCTCGCCGGAATGCGCGCCAACCCATTCCTCGAGCTCTTTCTGAGGAAACGAGCGTGTTGATGTCTTGACCACGCCGATGAAACCGAGGCCTGCGTGCTGCTTGAGAGCAAGTGCGGTTTGAACACTCGCGAACGCAGAGTCGCCCAGGACAGTGCGGCCAGTGTGATGCCAGGGTTTTGTCAATCGCAAAGGCCATGCAGCTGCATTGCCAAAGGCAGCGTAATCACAGTCGTACATATGATCTTTGGATTCCTGTGCACGTGTCAGTGACAGATACAGTGAGTTGAAGGCGTTGAAGCGTCAACATGGCTCAGACACACACGCATGCACACACGCACGCACACACGCAAGCACACACGCACGCACGCACACACACACACACACACCACACACACACACACTTGGAGTTCGAGTTGGAGCATGATCCCTGTCTCGCCATCCGCCAACTTCTTCAACTCCATCCCTTTGGGTACAGGCTTGCGAGGGATGTAGGTTCGGTGAGGTGGCGCGCCTTCCGATTCCCAGCCACCCAGCCAACCTGACATCGACTCATCAATCACCAGGAAGTGACCGGGGGTAATGCGCCTTCTCTGGGTGTTGAACATGTGAATGAGAGGGTCAGCAAAGGCTCTGAACCCGTTGTCCGTTGCTTCGCGCTCAGAGAATGTGAGCGCCGCCAGGATCGCCTGCATATCATATCATACAAGCGGCACACATGTAAGGTTATTGCTTGTGTGGAAGGGGGGGAGCACAATCATTGATGAGCAGGAACAGCCACGCGAGGAAGGAGCAATGAGCATGCAGCACGGGCAAGCGAGACGAACCTCGAACCTCCGAACGCCCATCCCAGAAAGGTCGCCGAGCCGTGGGGAGGGTTTGAACATGTGACCTCCACTCCAGTTCTCGCGTAGGTTTGACATGCCGGAGACGGAGCACGCCACGAGTAGCCCAATTGTCTTGAGGACCTCATGTTCCGTGCAAGGACGTTGGCGTTGCTGAAACAACGTTCTCGACGTGAACTCGGTTGTTTCGCGGATGAACTGTAGTGGCATCATGTGCAGAAAGTAGTGGAGTGGCTCGCGCGTGTCTGCAGCTGTCAGAAGATCAAGTCCCGACGAGAAGCGGTGTTGCTCACGGTGGGCCGGGCCTGTCAGTGTGACAGTGTCGTGCCTTCGAGTCCACACAACACCATGCTTCACCACTGTGTCATTCGCGGATGCGGCGGCACCGGGAGGGTCGAGTGGAAGGCTGGGTGACATTGTCGTGGCCGGTTGTGAGGAAGGGGGTGGTGCCGTGTGATCGGGACCGCTGACAGGAAGAGCTGCGGGGTCGGGTGGAGTTGGCGGCACCATGCTGTCGGGAGAACTTGTGGCATGCGCGGGGACAATACTGGAGGGTGGGTGCACTTCCGGGGCTGGTGGTGGCGCTTGAACGGCTTCGGCTGCGCGTGGGGAATCCAACGATGAAGCTGGCTGTGCTGCATGAGATGTGGGGGACGTTGGGCCCTGGGGTGGCACAGGCGGCATGTCGGGTGTCACAGTGCTTGGGGCATGCGTGGAGGGTGGCGCTGGTGCACTTGGGGTTGAGGCGACACGTCCAATCGGCGGTGGTGGCGCTTGCGCCAGCTGCAACGAGCGCGCACTCACTTCTGTTCGCATGCCAGCGCGGCCAATGTCCTGTTCGGCCCACTCCACGACCCATCTTCCCCGTGATTCTTCGCTGCGAGCCACCAGCGTCCCTTGAATGCTGCGTCGATGTGCCTGGGGGCCAAAGATCATCACAGCCTTGTGACAACCAAGTGCCTTCACCGCGTCCATTGTCACCACATCTCCCACTCTTCCACCCCTCATCTTCGTGGCAGTGGTGTGGGTGTTCAAATTGGCGGGAAGAGCTCACGTTCCGCTGCGGCTTGTGGTGTTGTTCAATACCTCCCAACGCCATCTGTATCACGATTGATACGCAAAACACGAATGATACAATTTCCCGGTTGTTTTTGACACAAACACGAATGATACAATTTCCCGGTTGTTTTACACACACACACACACACACACACACACACACACACACACACACACACACACACACACACACACACACACACACACACACACACACACACACACACACCATCCCTCTTCCATGACACACCGTGCATGTCTGTTCAATGGAAACGCACACAAGGAAGCACAGAAGCGAAACACGGAGAAGCACAGAAGCGAAACAAAACAAAACCGAACAAGGAACGATGAGGAGGTGGGGGGGGATGAATGGGTACATGTCTGCTACTCTTGTCCTTCTTCTTCTTCGCCTTCTTCTCCTTGGAAACACCCACTCTCTCGCTCGCTTGGGTGACCATGGAAGTAGCGCGTCTACTGGGCAGCAGCGGCCACGGCAGTCATGCCCTGATCAATCCACTTCTCAAGCACCTAGAAGCGTGCGTGCGTGCGTGCGTGCGTGTGTGTGTGTGTGTGTGTGTGTGTGTGTGTGTGTGTGTGTGTGTGTGTGTGTGTGTGTGTGTGTGTGTGTGTGTGTGTGTGTGGACATGTGAGTTGTGGTTGCGTGAGGGAGGCAGCAACTGGACTATCACTGCCAACCGGCGTCGTCACCACCACCATCCCCATCACCATCACCACCACCATCACCATCACCATCACCACCACCACCACCACGAGTCTGTCATCTTACCTGCATGGCCGTGTGCATGAGCGGGAAGTACACGTCGCCGACCACCGCCAGCGCGTGCACAATGTGCGGCACTGCGTCCTCGTGCGCAGCTGACGTGATGGTGGCCGTGTTGAGAGTCAACAAACAATGCAGGGAAGGGTGAGGTGTGGCGGCGAGAACTTGACGAAGCATGAGGTAACGATGCACGTTGAGATGTCGGAGCGTGAATGCCAGCGAAAGCGGCACTGCTCGCATGTGATGCCATCAGCCACTCAACACGATGGCGCGTTGTGTGTGTGTGTGTGTGTGTGTGTGTGTGTGTTTGCAGCGTGTTCACTCGATGGTGTACATCCCACCTGTGATGTATGGGAGGATCTG
>NW_004754896.1:72115-79615 GCF_000188695.1 Salpingoeca rosetta | reverse complement strand
TTTGTGTGTGTGTGTGTGTGCTTGTGTGTGCTTGTGTGTGCTTGTGTGTGTGTGTGCGTGTGTGTGTGCGTGTGTGTGCGTGTGTGCGTGTGTGTGCGTGTGTGTGTGCGTGTGTGTGTGTGTGTTGTGAGATGGAAAGATGGAAAGATGACCGAGAGGACAACTACGTTCACAACTGCCTCACATCGCCATCCTCACCACCATCACGATCCTTATCATCATCATCACCGCCATCAGCTGTTTGGGCCGGAAGGCAAGGGCAAGTGCGACATTGACAAGTTCCAAAAGTTCTTTGAGGAGTGAGTGACACGTTCAATGTGCGCAATGCCGACGATGATGATGATGATGATGATGATGATGATGATGATGATGATGTCGATGTAGTTGTGGCTGTTGCACACACATACGATAATCGTTGCTCACACCACCGCCATCGCACGTTCCATCACTACCTCATGACGACGACGACAACCACCACCATGATCACTGTGCTCGTTGTCATCATCAGGGTGCAGCGGGATGTGCTGCACATCGACTTCATCCGGCACAAGTCCGACCCGTCGTCGCCAACCATGTCCGAGGTGCGGTGGTGGTGATGGTGACGATGGTGGTGATGATGGCGAGGATGATGATGATGATGATGATGATGATGATGATGATGATGATGATGATGATGATGATGATGACGTGCTTACCATCAACACCACCATCAATCCATCACCCTGCTCCGCCATCGTCTGTGACAGCTTGATCTTGCTCGGATGCTGCTCAAGTACACGCGGCTGAAGCAGCGCGACTACGCCCAGTACCTCAACCGCGTCAAGCAGGCCAACAACCCATCACAGGTGCCGTCGTGTATTCTTGCTTGTGTGTTTGCAGGGGATGTGGTTGGAAGGGTGTTGCTGGTGCGTTTATGGCTGTTGTTGGTTGCGGCTGTTGTTCGTGGAGTGACGCATGCACATGCAAGCATCGGTGAATGCACGCTTGAACATCCACATATGTGTTGTTGCACGCGCTTGCTGTTTTACCGCTCACTGTTCCTCCCCCCCCACCACCAATCCCGCCACCAATCCCGCCACCATCCCATCACCGGCATCAGATCACGTGGGAGGATGTGTGCGGGCTGTTCTCGTGTCTGCGGGCAATCGACGACTTGGCGATGGCGCTGAGCTTCTTCTCCGCATCAGGCACCGGCATCACCCAGGGTGGGTCGTGGTTGGTGATTGATGGGACTGATGATTGATGTGACTGATGATTGATGGGATGGGTGGTTGGTGGGATGAGTGGTTGTGTTGTTGTGGTGGCCTGAACTCTGTACGTGTTCATGTGTCCGTGTCTGTGCATGTGTATGTTTATGTGTGCGTTTGCGTTAACGTGCCCCTCACCCCTCACCACCCCATTTCCTCTCATCAGCCCTCACCGCCCTCACCGTCACGACTCCATCACATCACACCAATCCCATCACCACCACCACCATCCCCCCCCCTCTCTCCATCACGACACCACTGCATCAGATGAGTTCCGGCGTGCGTGCCGCGCCGCCTCTGGTGTTGAGCTCTCGGATCACGTCATCAACTTTGTCTTCCACATGTTCGACAAGGACGGTCAGTGGTGAATGGTGGTGAAGGTGGTGTTGGTGGTTGATGACGATGATATCTTTGTTGTATTGCCGCTTCCTCTGTCGTATCTCGTACAGCCGGTCCTGACTCGACTCGCCACCACTATCCACCACACATCACCACCACCACCATCACCACCATCACCACCACCACCATCAGCGGACGGCATGTTGGCGGAATCGGAATTCCTGACGGTCATGCGCGACGCACACGCGCGCGGTCTCAACAAGGTAGGATGCGATGGGATGTGGTGGTGTGCGATGGATAATGGTGGCAGTCGTGTGGAGTGATCGTTGTGGTGCTGTTGCCATGTTGTTGAAAGCGTGCAGGCCTTGATTGTTCACATGCACACACGCGCGCGCAATAGAAACACACAAACACATACGCAAACGCGTTTTAGAATGCACAAGTACTCAACGCACATCACTCACATCGACACACACAGGAGAAGGATCTGCCTCTTGGTCGCGGGTGGAATGCGCTCGTGAAGTGCATCAAGATCCAGATGACACGACAGGAGGAGTGATGCTCATACGATGGTGACGATGTGGTCACACGTGCAGACTTGTGTGTGTGTGTGTGTGTGTGTGTGTGTGTGTGTGTGTGTGTGTGTGTGTGTGTGTGTGTGTGTGTGTGTGCGTGTGCGTGTGTGTGATGCACAACCCGCCACCAGTCCACCTTCGACGTGTTTGCTTTTATCGTGGTCTGTCGTTCTGTGCCTGTTCCGCCCTTCCAACACCAAACTGGTTACGTCCCAATCTCGTCAAATGTGTGTGTGTGTGTGTGTGTGTGTGTGTGTGTGTGTGTGTGTGTGTGTGTGTGAGTGTGTGTTTGCATCTGTGGTTTTCGTGTGTTGGATGTGCCACGTGCTGTGAGTTTGGCTGCCATTCCTGTGTTGGAGTGACACGTGAGTACAAAATCCAGTTTTGTGTCATAGGTTGCCCAAGTAGCCTTTCTTTGAAACGATGAGCGAGTGACAAAGTGCATGCCACACATCATTGTACATACAGCGCCTTTCGCACGCACACATATACACACATACACATATACACACACAAGCACACACACACAACATACACACACAAACACACACTGACGCACACACACATTCACGCATACACATGCTGTCGCTACAAGATGTCGTCGGCTGGCATGCCGGGTGCGCCAATGACACACACGCTCTTATCGTACGCTTCGGCAAACGCAATGACAGACCCCACATCGTTCACCGCCAGTTGTGCAATGGGCGCATAAGCGAGTCGGTGTTTGCTTGACGGCGCCAAACGCATTTTGCTGCGACACGTGCCATCGTGGTCGCCAATGTCGAACACATCCACACTTCCTTCATCGCGTGCACGCAGGAACCGCTATGGAGAAGGGGGAAGGAAGGAAAAGAGAGAGGTGGGGGGGGGGGGAGAAGCAGAGCGTGACGGTACATGAGAGGTTTGACCATGTGCACATGTGTAGACACACATGCACACCACACACAAGGTACACAAGATACACACACAACTACACACACACAACTACACACACACACACACACACACACACACACACTCTCTCTCTCTCTCTCTCTCGCTCTCTCTCTCTCTCTCTTCATAACACTGACTGCACCTGCTGGCGCCAGAGCCAGGCGGGTCCGCTGTCGTGCGGTGAAGGCGACGATGAGCGGTGGCGGAATGCACGGACTGTTTTACCTGATGTCGACTCAAAGAGTAACGTTAAAGGGGCGGGGGCAGAGGGGGGTGAATGAGGAAGCGATAGTGAACAGAACAATGTTGGGGCATATCAGCCATCACGAGAGACACACAAGCGACACGCACACACATACACATACACACACACACACACACACACACACACACACACACATACACACACACACACACACACGTGTGTTAACGTTCACACACGGACCTGTGAATGGATTAACTTCGAAGACACTGCCTGCTGTGATGTAGATGCTTTTGTTGTGCGCGGTGAGGTGTGTACACGCCTTTGTCACATGGTTAAGCGCATACTCCGCCACCACGGGTGATGCTGACGACGACGATGATGGTAGTGGTGACGCTAGTGTGCAGTTACCAATGTCACCCACCGTCGACGCGCTCGGTGACGACGATGGTGACGATGATGATGATGATGATGATGGTAATGATGTCAGCTTTGGTCGCTTTCGTCTCATGCTGCCACCTCTAGAAAACACCTGCTGTGACGATGCAGATCCTGTGGTTGTTGCTACTCTTGCAACGGTTCCTGACCCTGTTGCTGTAAACGGTCGTCGTTGCCTTGTTGCTGGTGCACATCGCCTGATATCAAAGAGGAGGAGGGAGGTGGTGCCGCCGTGCTCGGTGACGGCAGCGACAATGTCATCATCGACGCTGCACGTGCGCTTCATGTGTCTGCCATCGGCATCGGCAATGGTGACAGCGGCGCTGCGGCATTGTGTGCGCAGGTCCCATATCCTCACGCCGTCCTCGTGTGCGGTGATGAGACGCGAGCGACCAGCCGGCTGGACGTCGTGGCAGACGCATGGGAGGTTGCGCATGCAGGACCAGGAACGAATAATGCACCGCGGCACCGTCACGTCGAACATCTTGATGCCCGTGGCACCCCACGCACAGCTCAAGGTGGCGCCGCCCTGGCCTTGCACACTGCACACGGCTCGAAGCTGGCAGCGCAGGCTCGCTGCCATGTGTTTGTCTGCGCTCAGCTTGAGTCTTGGCACCACGGCATCGGAAAGCTGGTGGGCATGCTCCAGCACATTCCACATGTACACATCCCCACACGAATACCCTGCAACCACCGTGAAGTCTAGGGAAGTGGTGTGTGTGTGTGTGTGTGTGTGTGTGTGTGTGTGTGTGTGTGTGTGTGTGTGTTGTGTGTGTTTGTGAGGGTGAGTGAGGGTGAGTGAGGGTGAGTGAGGGTGAGTGAGGGTGAGTGAGGGTGGGTGAGGGTGAGTGAGGGTGAGTGAGAGTATGCGATGCATGAGTTCAAGTGCGAGCGGTGATTGTGTCAAAATTGAACGTGTTTGCCACAAACACACACACACACATACACACACGCACACAAATACATACACACGCACGCACACAAATACATACACGCGCACACGCGCGCACGCACAAGCACACATGGCATCGAAGCTTTTGCTCGTTTTCACTGACCTTGCACGATGAGAGATTGCACCTTGAAGAAGCCTTGGGGGTTATCGCGCTCGTAGACAATCTTGCCGCCGTCCTCCAACAGTGATGTGAGCAAGGATGCATGGAACGCACGCCTGTGTGTCCGCGTCGGCTGTCTGATCCGTCTCTGCCACCACCACGACGCCAGCCGCTGCCGCTGCCGCTCGTGTGCCTCCTCTATGTCGCTCATCGCGGTTGTGGTTGTCCTGCCTCTGCTCATACCCAAGACTGAATTAAGTCTTTATACTTAGTTGGCAATTAGCCTTTTACCATCCACAGCAATCCACGACAGGCGACAGGCGGAGATGAGCAGCCACAAGGACAAGAGGAAGCAGGCGAAGATGGGAAAGAAGAATGGCAGCGGCGATGGTGGTGCAGTCATGGTGGAGGAACTGAGGAAGCACCGCCCCAAGCTGGTGGCCTTTGACTTGGACGCCTGCAGCTGGGAGACGGAAATGTACCTGGTATGTGTGTGTGTGTGTGGGGGGGGGGGTAATTGTGATGTGTTGCGATGTGTTGTGTTGTGTTGTGTTGTGTTGTGTTGTGGTGTGGTGTGTTGTGTTGTGTTGTGTTGTGGTGTGGTGTGTTGTGGTGTGGTGTGGTGTGTTTTGTTGTGTTGTGGTGTGTTGTGTGTGCGTGTATGGTCACATTATATACATATGCATGCACACACACACACACTCTCTCTCTCACTCTCACTTGCAAACACACACGCACTCACACACATACACACACACACACATACACTTGTTGGCTTCCTGTGTCTCAGTTGGACGGCCCGCCGTTCAGAGTGAACAAGCACGGCCATGTGCAGGACAGAAGCGGGTCTGTCGTGCGGCTGTTTGACGACACACACGATGTCCTGCACGAACTGTCCCACGCGGAGGAATGGCAGCAAACACAGGTGGCGTTCGTGTCTCGCACATCATATCCAGAGTACGCCTTTGAGTGCATGTCTCTCATCAAGATTGGCGACTCCGAAAAGTCCATGCACGAGGTATGCGTGATTGCGTGTGTGTGCGTGGGTGTGTGTGGGGGGGGGGTGTTTGTGTGCTTGTGTGTGCTTGTGTATGTGTGTGTGTGTGTGTGTGTGTATGCCTGTGTGTGCTTGTGTATGTGTGTGTGTGTGTGTGTGTGTGTGTGTGTGTGTGTGTGTGTGTGTGTGTGTGTGTGTGTGTGTGTGTGTGTGTGTGTGTGTGTGTGTGTTCGGTCTTATTCTACTGTCAAGGATGGCAATGGCACCGCCTTGTTCACTCACTCACGCACTCACCTACACTCACACTCACATACACACACTCACATACACTCACATACACTCACACGCTCACATACATTCACATGCACTCACATACACTCACATACACTTGCACCTGTGCTTGCAAGGTTGCGCACCACCATGAAATCTATCCCGGGTGCAAGGTGTCGCATTTCCAGAAGATCCACAAGCGCACGGGCATCCCATACGAGGACATGGTGTTCTTCGACAACGAGTACCGCAACATCCGCGATGTGCAGCGGCTGGGCGTTGTGTGCGTGTACACGCCCGATGGGTTCAGACGAAGGCACTTTGAGGAAGCTCTTGTGCAGATGAATGCTTCCAAGTAGCAAGCGGCACGCGTGGGCATTGTCTGCTTGGTGTTGTGTGTTGCTGGGATTTGCTTAGGCTCTTTGCTTGGTGTTCTGTTCTGTGTGTGTGTATGTGTGTGCGTGTGTGTGTCTGTGTGCGTGTGTGTATTATATGTGTGCGTGTGCGCGTGTCTGTGTGTCGGCACCTGTGCTTCTTCCCTTCATCTCTTGCGCTTCCAAAACGTAAACGCCATTTCATGGATTGACATGAAGACTTTCAAGGATCAACTCCTTATCAACAAACCACAGGATGCGGAACTGCACACCACAACCAAGCCCCAGATCGGCATCGCCACGACCGCCCTGGTCACCTTCCATGCACCAGCATGCCACCTTCAAACCATGCTTGATGTGACGCGCATTGCGCGCACCACCGACGACAGCCATGGCCCAGCGTGGTAACGACGCCATCCCCGTGCGTGCCGTGGTCAAGGAGCCACCACGCTTCCGCTTTCGCCGACTGGTGGGGCGATGTGTGTGTTTGTGTATCTGTGCGTGTGTATGTGTATGTGTGTGTGTATCTGTGTGCATGTGCGTGTATGTGCGAGAGAGAGAGAGTGTGTGTGCGAGTGTGTGTGTGTGCGAGTGTGTATGTGTGTGCATGTGTGTGTGTGTGTGTGTGTGAGTGTGTGTGTGTGTATGTGCGAGTGTGTATGTCTGTGTATGTGCATGTGTGTGTGAAGATACGTGGAGATGCATATTCATATGTGCACGTGCTGCCCCCATCGGTCCACTGCCGCTCACGAGTGCCGTCATCTGCGGTGCAGGTGCGAATGGTGTTGCTGGACCTGCGCTTCGAACAAGCACAGCTGCATCACAATGCACGCAGCATGCAGACAAAGACACGCTACCTCGCCACCTTCGATCTTACGCGTGAGTTGAGAATGTGTGTGTGTGCGTGTGTGTCTGTCTGTGCGTCTGTTTGTGTGTCTGTGTGTGTGTGTGTGTGTGTGTGTGGGTGTGTGTGTGCGTGTGTGTGTGCGTGTGTGTGTGCGTGTGTGTGTGTCGTGTGTGTGTGTGTGTGTGTCACACTCCACCAGCCCCGCCGCTATACGTCAACCCCTTTT
>NW_004754896.1:67933-71481 GCF_000188695.1 Salpingoeca rosetta | reverse complement strand
CACGCTTCGGCTGCCCAACGCGTATGCGGCGTGGCGCCGACGGCGACCTGGCTGATCTCCTCACACACGCGCACCGCCGTGAGTTCAAGCGAGGCGAAGTGATATTCAAGGGCATGTACGGAGGCGAGGCTGAGCACTTTGTTGTCGTCGTGGCAAGTGGTGTCGCACACCTCCTGCGCTCCCTCCCCGTTCGCGTGAACAATGCACGCGGCGACCTTGTGCTTGCAGGCACAGCATCCAGGCGACCGCCACCGCCACCGCCACCATCACCATCGTCAACAACGAGGACACGATCATCGCTCCGAAGTGGCCACGCACAGCAGCAGCAGCAGCAGCAGGCGATGGTGAGGAAGATGATGAAGGGAAAGAAGGAGAAAGAGGGGAGGGACAAGAAGAGGGACAAGAATGGTAACGGTACCACGAAACAAGTTGATCACATCAGCATGCATAGGGAGACGAAGGGGGAGGAGGGGTTGGTGGTTGGGGGAGAAGGAGCGATCTTCGAGGGGAGGAATGGGAATGAGGGTGATAAGGAAAGGATGATGATGGGGCAAGTGCGGGGTGCGTCTGCCACTGCATTCACGTCAACGGTGGTGCTTCCACGTGCTGGTGCAGTGCCGGACGTGCGAGTGGAGGAGGTGGGCAGTCGTGGCTGTGGCCATGATCGTGCCGAGGACGTAGGTGGTGATGAGGGTGAGGTTGGTGATGGCGGTGGTGATGGCGGTGGTGGTGGTGGTGGTGCGGTTGTGGCGCAATCGAGGAGATGTGCAACCACATCGCCAGCAACAGGACCGGCGTCGACCACACCATCATCGACATCGTCTTCGTCAGTATCATCGCCATCCAGGGCCCTGCAACGAAACAACTCCCTTCAGGTGCCCGTGGACACACGTGTGTGTGCAGGCCGCCGCGGCAGTGGTGGTGGTGGTGGTGGTGGTGGGGGTGGCAGTGGTGGTGTGATGCTGAAGGCGCGAAAGGTGTCATCGCTTCGGCGCTCTATGACGTGGAGTGGCGATGGTGATGGTGGTGGTGGTGGTGGTGGTTATGACGGTGGAGCGAGACGAGCGGACGCAACAAATGCAACAGCAACAACAGCTACAGCAGAGGCAGTGACGGTACAGGCAGCAATGGGACTGACAATACAATCATCATCATCATCATCGTCATCATCATCATCATCATCATCGTCTTCATCACCACGGTCGCACCCACATTCACTGCACTGGAAGAAGAAGAAGGAGAAGAAGACCAGTGTTGGGATGGGGGAACAAAAGGCCGCACGGTGTCTGTTTCCTCCGATACACACCCGACCAACACCCTCAGGTACAGCCCAAGCCATGTGTCACGCGCCTGCACCATCCTCGGCAGCAGCAGCAGCAGCAAAAGAAAGAATACCAACGACAACAACAACAACACCGTCGTCACCATCTTCATCATCAGCATCCGGATCAGGACGGCGCCGACAGCAGCGAAGTGCGCCACCATCCGCGCCACCGCCATCATCGTCGACGCGACACAGGGTGACGTCGTCCGCAGCATCTTCACGCCTTGGAAGCAGCAGCAAGCCAGGCAAACGCACCACCAGCAACAGCAAGGACACCGACAAGAACAAGGGCAATAACAGCAGCAACAACAGCAGCAACAACAGCAGCAACAACAGCAGCAACAACAACAACAGCCAGACCAACGACAGCCAGACCAACGACGGCAACGGCACCGCCGCCACGGCCACGGCTGCGTTGAAGCGACGACGGGTGCTGACGCGGTACGAGCAGGAAGAGATGCACATACGCGAGATGGAGGCACTTGAGCAGCGGCAGCGGGAGGAGGAACAGATGCTGCAACGACAGAGCGAGCACGTGCGTGGTGTCAAGCGCGTGTGGGTGACGACGGAGGCACTGCCACGTGGCACCGTGATTGCAAACTGGACGCACACGCACGCGCTGGTGAGCGACGGGTGCGAGTGCGTGTTTCTGCCGCGAGCCGTGTTTTACAAGTTTGAAAAGGGGCGGCAACTCATCAACGCGAAGACAACGGACGTTGCGTCCGGTGGTGACGTGGCGGTTGCGTTTATGTTGCGGGCGCCCGACGAAGATGTGTTCAACGCGTTTAGGGCCACGGAGCAGTGGGAGTTCTTCAAGTTCCGCATCAGCCCTTGATGTGTGTGTGTGTGGGGGGGGGGAGGGGAAGGGAGGGTTGTGTCTTTGCTTGTGTGTGTGTGTGTGTGTGTGTGTGTGTGTGTGTGTGTGTGTGTGTGTGTCTGTGTCTGTGTCTGTGTGTGTGTCTGTGTCTGTGTGTGTGTGTGTGTCTGTGTCTGTGTGTTTTGTTGTTGACGTGTGCAACTCCTGCTTATCCACACGTTTCATGTACAACGCCTGGTTATCTATCGACACACACACACACACATGTGCGCATGTGCGTGTCCTGTGCGATGTGACACGCCATCATGTGTATTGGTTGCCATTATGGCAGCAAGATGAGAGTCAAGGCAAAAACGGCGGATCATCAAGGGTGCAAGTAAACAGTTACGAACGCGGCAAGCAAGCAAGCAATCAAACAACAATTGTGAACCAGAGGAAAGACGGGGGAGGGGGGTCACGTGGTGGTCATTTGAAACCGCAAACGGAGACACGCATCGAAAACAGATGCAAGGGGGGTGGGGGTTCGAAATCGTCGAAGGGTTAGAACGACCATGTTACAATAAGGTGTCAAGCAGCTCCTATATACGTGCACATACACACACATGCAATGTCACGTGCGAACGCACACGACACACACGCACACCACACACATGCACACACAGACAACAATGAGAGGTTGGCTATGCTGGTCTAGTTTGCGTCTTGTTGCAACTCTGGGCGCTGCTTGCAGTAGTCGCGCTCGTGCTTCTTGCGGTTGCTGCTGTTGTTGAACTTGAACCCGCAGAACGTGCACGCGTACGGCTTCTTGCCTGAGATGACGTTGGGGAAGAGGAGGGGGAGGCATGGCAGTGGTGAGCGACAAGACAGTTGGGATGTGTGTGTGTGTGGGGGGGGGGGGTCGAGACGCTTGTGTTGATTGACGAACTATATTGATCGACGCTTGTGTTGATTGACGAACGGTGTGCACGATACAGATAGAGAAAGAAACGCAGACGAAAAGCAGGATGTGTTGTCGCGTGCCATGTGTGGTTACGGTGTGCACACCTGTGTGGATGCGCCTGTGTCTGCAGAGGTTGCTGCTGGAGTTAAATGCCTTGCCGCACTCCTTGCAGATGTGCTTGCGCTTCGTGGGCAGTTTTGCAGCGACACGGCGGGCTGCCTTCTTGGCCTAAGAGGAGAAACGGTGGAGAGGGGGCGAGGTTGGCGTGAGCAAAAGTGTGTGTGTGTGTGTGCGTGCGTGTGTGCGTGCGTGTGTGCGTGCGTGTGTGCGAGCTGTGTGCATCATAAATTGTTTCCGTGTCCGTCGTACCTGCCTGTTAGTGTGATCTTGAGTGAGCGTGTACGAGCCAGCGAATCTGCCTGGGGGGTTCGTCCCTCCCACCCGCAGGTCATTAGCTAGCGTCCACG
>NW_004754896.1:57525-58296 GCF_000188695.1 Salpingoeca rosetta | reverse complement strand
ACATCAACACAAAAAAAAAAAAAAAAAAAAACAAAAAAAAAAAAAAACGACAACAAAAACCACAGTTTACTTTCCCACACCAATTTCCCCACTGAACTAAATAATCAAGTTAATTATAACCAGGGAATAACACACAGCTCGTGTCCTCGTATTTCTTCCTCCTGGTAGCCGCGATTTAAATAGGTATATCAACTCTATCAAAGCATATGTGTCCCCCAGCTCGTGCCAGTGCCATCGAGAGTGTGTGACTGCTTGTTTAGAGACCGGGAGAGAGAGAGAGAGAGACCGAGAGAGAGAGGTAGAGAGAGAGAGAGAGAGAGAGAGAGAGAGAGAGAGAGAGAGAGAGAGAGAGAGAGAGAGAGAGAGGGAGAGAGAGAGAGAGAGAGAGAGAGAGAGAGAGAGAGAGAGAGACAGTAGGAGCGAGTGGTTGATGACATACCCGGTGATGAGGAGGGATGAGTGGGTGACGGGCACAGTAGGTGGTGAACAGTCGTTGAGTCTGCACACAGGAACACACACGCACGCATGCTCCAAGCGAATGTCTCGCAATGCATGTACATGCCCACACTTACTAAAGTCCTTTAAGGGGCGTGCTGTGCTTCAGCACCTCCGCCAACGCCATGGCGCCCTCGTCGCCGATGGAGTTGCTATCCAGGCTGTACACACACACACGAGAGAGGAGGAGGTGGATGACAGCATACGCGGTGGTGATGAGTGATGAGTGGGTGACGGGCACAGTGGGTGGCAAACAGCCGTTGAACCTGCACACAC
>NW_004754896.1:55105-57106 GCF_000188695.1 Salpingoeca rosetta | reverse complement strand
GAAGCGCTTTCTTGTTCGTGTGGTGGGTGTGCACGTCCTCGAAGAACAGCAGTCTCGTGTCATTGAATGGCAGCAGCAACGTGGCCTTGAGCTCGGGGTAGCGCTGCATGACAGCTGTAGTGATGGTGTCGTACAGCATGTGCAGCAGCGTGCGAGGACGTGCAGTCATGACCTTGATCTTGATGCCGCCAACAGCCGGCACGAGCTGCATCTCGATCTCAGCAGCATCCATGAAGATCACGGCGTCTGTGCGGCTCAACATGGGCGGTTCCGTTGCACCGTGCTGCATGTGTGCCATCACGCGTGCCAGAACCATCGGGAACAGGCCCTCTGGCAGGAAGGAGGCTTGCTGCGTGTCTGCAATCTTGGCGCTTACACCCCTCTTGAACTCCCTCAGGCTGAAGGCGACGTAGGCTGTCTTCTCCTCATATCCAACATACGGATTTGCTTGCTGTGCTGCTGCCGTGCTCAGAGTCACCGACGAGGACGCCTGTTCGTCCTCCAGCGTCATCGGCAGGATGGCTGGGACGAGGTACTGTTGGTGGTGTTGTTGTTGCTGTTGAGGACCGGGCAGCAGCACCATTGGCGCCGTGTACTGGATACACAACCCGTACTCCATCATGAGTTGGAGAAAGGGCTCAACCATGCCACCTTCCAAGCCCCTCCACAGCACATCAAGTAGACGGCGGTGCAGGATACCGCGGTCAACCAGGTCGTCCCACAGCTGCGCGCCAATGGCCCTTGCCGCACCATCACGCACGTCGTGATGCAGATCAAAGTTTCGGATGACGCGCGTCATCGTGTCCACCGCCCACTGCGGGCTCAGGATCACATAATCTTCCATGCCAGGCACGCTGTCGTAGTACAACACCATGGAGTACAGGTGCAGGAACTGCAGGCAGGCCCTCGTCTCCTCACGTGTGCGCAGCCCACACGTGCGTCCAATATCCACCACCTCATCAAAGGTGAGCAGCGGCCGTTTGTCGTCCTTGCTCAGTGCCATCAGTTTGTCGTAGAGATGGAGGTATGGCACAGCCACCTCCTGGCTCACGTACTCCTGCGCTAAGGCTGTGGAGGAGATGGACTGGCGCAAGTCCTGAATCATGGGGTCATTGATGGACTTGGTGTTGTCGACGGGCCAGAACCACAGACCATGCTTGTCGTTGTGGACGACGCCAGGGAAGGCCGGGTTGTGGCGCAGGCGGCTGTAGATGTCGCGTGATATCTGCTCATGCTGCTTCCTCTCGTTGATCTTGTCAGCGAAGGTGCCGACGATGAGGACGGGTGCGCCCTTGGCGTGGAGGTGGAGGGCGGAGAGCCAGTGCTCCATAAACTCCCACGATTCAGCCCGCTTGCTCTTGTCTTGGTGCAACAGGTCCTCCATTGAGAACACCAGCAGGTACACCGCGTACCTGTTTGCGGGTGGGTGAAGATGGGGGTAAGGAGGGGAGGGTGAGCGGAAGTGGGGTTGTTGAGGGGAGCGGTGATCAGCACACACACACACACACACACACACACACACACACACACACAATACACGCACGCAAGCACGCACACACACACACACACACACACACACACACACACACAAATGCATCCTACTCACTTGGTGAGGAAGAAAGGGTGGAAGATGTAGAAGGTGGACTGACCGCCCAGGTCAAACACCTTGAACGTGACACGCGCTTTGCCCTCGCCCATGACGGCGTCCACGTTGAATTCTTTGATCGCCTTCTCCATCTCCTCCGCAGACATGCCGGTCGTGGCGGTGGCGGTGTTGTTGTAATTGCCGGCAGCAGAATCACTTTGGCTGGAAGGGTTTAGGGTGGCCTGCTTCGTGGGCGCAGATGCTGAGTCATGAGATGCCTTGGTGGGTTTGGGGACGGTCGGTGGTGGCTTCTTGGATGATGGCCGTGGCTGTGTCTCCTTTGCATTCTGCAACTGTCTTTGCTTCAGTTTGGCAGCTGCTGCTTTCTCTGCCTTGTCGGCTTCCTGCTGCCGCTG
>NW_004754896.1:28412-54225 GCF_000188695.1 Salpingoeca rosetta | reverse complement strand
AAGTTGATGGTAGCGTACGTGGGGTTGAGGGGTGATGAGTGACGGACACACGGTGAGTGACAAGCATCCGTTGAGCCTGTGCATCAAAAACCAAACACGCACACGCTCCATGTCCTTCAATACATGTGCGTGCCGGCTCTTACACGAGTCGTGTGATGGCTGTGTTGTGCTTTAGCATCTCCGCTAACGCCACAGCACCCTGGTCACAAATGCCGTTGCTCCCCAGGCTGGGAGTGAGCGGTTGATGACAGCGTACGTAGTGGTGAGGAGTGATGAGTGGTGATAACTACATTCGGGTAGCGAACAGCCGTTGAACTTGCTGCACAGCAAACCACACACAAAGCTCATGATCACACGCTCAAACCAAGTGACTCCGACGCACGTGCATGTCTTCACTCACTCGAATGTCTTGAGGGTCGCGTTGTGCTTCATCTCCACCAACGCCACAACACCCTCATCGCTGATGGAATTGCCACCCAGGCTGCGCACATACAAGAGAGAGAAGGAGGTGAATGACAGCACACGCGGTGGTGATGAGTGATGAGTGGGTGACGAGCAAATGGTGAGCGGCAAACAGCCGTTGAGCCTGCTGCACACGAAACCAAACACAACCAAACAAGCACACGCTCAAAGCTGGCGCCTTCAATGCATGTGCATGTCTGACTCACTCGAGATATGTGAGGGTTGTGTTGTGCTTCAGCATCTCCGCCAGCGCCACGGCACCCTCATCGTAGATGGAGTTGCGGTACAGGCTGTGGACACACAAGAGAGAGAGTGTGTGTGTGTGGGGGGGGAGAGTGAGTGTGTGCATGTGTGAGGGAGTGTGTGAGAGAGACAGAGAGGAGTGGGAGGTCGACGAGAGCATACACGGTGGTGAGGAGTGATGAGTGAATGACGAGCACACGGTGGCAAACAGCCGTTGAGCCTCCTGCACAACAAAAGCAAACGCAACTAAACAAGCACACGCTCAGAGTGGGCGCCTTGAATGAAACTCTCACAACAGCTCTTCGAGGGTCGTGTTGTGCTTCAGCATCTCCATCAGTGCCACAGCACCCTGGTCACCGATGCCATTGTCGCCCAGGCTGTGCACACAAGAGAAGAGAGAGGGAGAGGGGGAGAGAGAGAGAGAGAGAGAGAGGGAGAGAGAGAGAGAGAGAGAGAGAGAGAGAGAGAGAGAGAGAGACAGTAGGAGCGAGTGGTTGATGACATACCCGGTGATGAGGAGGGATGAGTGGGTGACGGGCACAGTAGGTGGTGAACAGTCGTTGAGTCTGCACACAGGAACACACACGCACGCATGCTCCAAGCGAATGTCTCGCAATGCATGTACATGCCCACACTTACTAAAGTCCTTTAAGGGGCGTGCTGTGCTTCAGCACCTCCGCCAACGCCATGGCGCCCTCGTCGCCGATGGAGTTGCTATCCAGGCTGTACACACACACACGAGAGAGGAGGAGGTGGATGACAGCATACGCGGTGGTGATGAGTGATGAGTGGGTGACGGGCACAGTGGGTGGCAAACAGCCGTTGAACCTGCACACACAAAACCATACAAGCACACACAAGCATATGTTCAAAGCAAGTGTCTTTCAATGCACGTGTGCGCTCACACTCACAAAAGTACTGTGATGGTTGTGTTGTGCTTCAGCATCTCCGCCAACGCTACGGCGCCTTCAGGGCCGATGGAGTTGTCACGCAGGCTGTGCACACAAGAGATAAGATGGGAGGAGTGGAAGTTGATGGTAGCGTACGTGGGGTTGAGGGGTGATGAGTGACGGACACACGGTGAGTGACAAGCATCCGTTGAGCCTGTGCATCAAAAACCAAACACGCACACGCTCCATGTCCTTCAATACATGTGCGTGCCGGCTCTTACACGAGTCGTGTGATGGCTGTGTTGTGCTTTAGCATCTCCGCTAACGCCACAGCACCCTGGTCACAAATGCCGTTGCTCCCCAGGCTGGGAGTGAGCGGTTGATGACAGCGTACGTAGTGGTGAGGAGTGATGAGTGGTGATAACTACATTCGGGTAGCGAACAGCCGTTGAACTTGCTGCACAGCAAACCACACACAAAGCTCATGATCACACGCTCAAACCAAGTGACTCCGACGCACGTGCATGTCTTCACTCACTCGAATGTCTTGAGGGTCGCGTTGTGCTTCATCTCATCCTTTGGTAAGCCACCGTAAAGATTGTGTGTCCCCACCAGTGTTCCACGGTAGCAAGAGCAGACTTTTCCGTACGTGGCCTGACGTGATTCTGACTCCACCACAGTCAGTCCTATCAGTTAACGGTGTAAAACCGCAGTCTACGTACACGCCGGTGGGTTGGGTATGTGGTAAAATTTGTTTCTTCGTTAATGGAAATTCCGACCAATTGCTTAATCGGTCGGAGAGAGAGAGAGAGAGAGAGAGAGAGAGAGAGAGAGAGAGAGAGAGAGAGAGAGAGAGAGAGAGAGAGAGACAGTAGGAGCGAGTGGTTGATGACATACCCGGTGATGAGGAGGGATGAGTGGGTGACGGGCACAGTAGGTGGTGAACAGTCGTTGAGTCTGCACACAGGAACACACACGCACGCATGCTCCAAGCGAATGTCTCGCAATGCATGTACATGCCCACACTTACTAAAGTCCTTTAAGGGGCGTGCTGTGCTTCAGCACCTCCGCCAACGCCATGGCGCCCTCGTCGCCGATGGAGTTGCTATCCAGGCTGTACACACACACACGAGAGAGGAGGAGGTGGATGACAGCATACGCGGTGGTGATGAGTGATGAGTGGGTGACGGGCACAGTGGGTGGCAAACAGCCGTTGAACCTGCACACACAAAACCATACAAGCACACACAAGCATATGTTCAAAGCAAGTGTCTTTCAATGCACGTGTGCGCTCACACTCACAAAAGTACTGTGATGGTTGTGTTGTGCTTCAGCATCTCCGCCAACGCTACGGCGCCTTCAGGGCCGATGGAGTTGTCACGCAGGCTGTGCACACAAGAATGCAGGCAGCAAAGTTGAGCACATCCAAAGTGTGAAGAAGAAGAGACATGAATGAGGAGGAGCATGCAACACCAACACAATCAACCATGCGTGTCATACAATGCAGCTCACATCACCGCGTACAAGAGTCGTTTGACGCAGGTGTTGTCCTTGAGCGCCTCGGCCACTGCACGCGCCCCAACGGCGTCAAAGGAAGCACCCATGAAGCTGTGATTCAAAATCGTGTGTCATGAGAGTGAAAGAGAGCAAACGTGAGGGTGCAGGTCACAAACTGCCACAAACACACTCTCCGTTTATGTGGCCAGGTTGTGCGATCGGACACGCAAGCACAGGAACGCCAAGCAACACACAACAACTCAAGCAAGACAAGGACGTGCGAAGCAGGGTGGTCAAGAAGCACAGCGAGTGCTCTTCTTTCTTTTCTCCAACATGCACACACATGTCATGTCGTTGTTGCTCGCACTCACTCGACAGCTTCCCCACACGTGTTGTTGGCGATGGCCCTGATCTTGTCCTTCACCCTTTGCCACATCTTCGTCTGTGCCAGCAAGGCTTCCAGCTCCTCCCTCGTCCACTTCTCTCCGCCGGACATGGCTGTTGTTGTTTTTGCGTTCTTTGCGTTGGCAGGTTCTCTTCCCTCTCCCTCTGCCTTGCTGTGGGTGTCACCCATCTCCCCTGTCTCCTCCTTGTCTGTTCTCCTCCTCCCTCTCTGCCCTCTTCTGTCCCTTGCTTGTTGTTTGTTGTGGCTGGGGTGCTGTGAGACCTGGAACGACGCAGAAATCTAGAAATGGAGTTGGAGAGGACACACCACAAACCAAACAACCCACGCCTGCTTGCAGTGCTTGCTGATTCCCTTCTCTTCTTGTGTTGCTTGCTGTGTGCCTTTCTTGGGCGCACCCCACGAAAAGTACATCAAGACTTCCACCACCATTCCTCTCTCGCCAGCCACGAAAACTCCCCATATCTTCCTCCACAATGCAGCCAGCCAGCTGTCCTTTCCTTCCTTCTCCTTTGTTTGTTTTTCCCCACAACAACCACCACTCTCAACAAACCACCCAACCAGCCAGTGGATGAATTGACTGTGCTGCAGTGCCTCCTCTCCCCTCTCCTCTCTCAGTCTCTCCCCTCCTCTCCCCTCCTCTCTCCTCTCTCTTCTCTGCTCTGGTGAGAGTGCTGCTGCTCCATGCCACGTGCAGAAGTGTGCACCACTTCCTTTCCTTTCCCTCTCTTCTCTCTCCCACTGACTGACTGGTGCGACTGGTGTGACTACACAACCTCCACCACCCACAGCACCATTTCCCTTCTTTCCACCCTCCTTCCTCCTTCCTTCCTCCGTCCCCTCAGCCCGTGTTCCCCTTCCCTCTCCAACACTCACTCACATCTCACTCAACCAACCAACCACACTCAACCAACCACCAGCCACCATTGCACTCCATGCATGGATCAGCGGTAGTGGCTACGCTCACCAACGCGGTGGCAACCAGAATGAATGACCATCTCCCTCGCCTTGCTCGCCAACACAGCAGCAGCAGCAGCACCAGCAGCATGCGCTGACAACGACAAGGGTGTGGTGGCAGTGGTGCGAATCACATGAGAAGAGTCGTGCAAGATCCCCCTTAGCCTGCTGCCCCCACGACGATGTTGGACACTCCCTTCCTGACTGAAAGCTGGCTAGCTGGCTCACTGCCTGGCGACGGCATCGTCGATGCATGAGGCCATGGCAGTGGCAAGTGGCTGCGTCATCCTTGCTTGTGAGTGAGTCCATGCGTGTTTTGCCTCCTGATGATGGTTTGCTTCCATGTGATGGCACGCTTGCAGCTCCTCATGCGTGTTCTCCACATCACCTGCGTTGATGCACGCACACTCACGCACACACACACACCCACATACACACCTCGCTCACTCACTCTTGCTGGTACTGCCTTGCGCGTGCGTGGATTCGTGTTGTGAACCACACAAACAGGCTTGATGGATGTGCGCGGCAGCGTCGACTTCTTTCCCTCTGACACCGTCGTGGTGGTGCTGGACGCGTTCTGCTTCATCACGCAGGCCATCCACGAGACACGGTGCAGATGACAGCACCACCAGCAGACAAGGACGGCAACCAAGTGCAGCTGACACTGGAGGGACTTGCTTGAAGGACTGGTGCGAGGCGTTCAAGAGCAGCCGCAGCAACAATAGCGTCGTCGACTGACCTGCGTTGTGGGTCTTCTGTGCCCTGCAGCACTCCTGACACACAGTGGTGGCTTGTGGATGACTGCGCCCTTGTTGTCGTTGTTGCAGACCCCCTTGCACTTGGCTGTTTGGCTGCACTGCAAGTGGCACCATGCGATGTGGCTGTTATCTTGAGCTGTGCTGTGTCTCTGGTTCTGCCTTCCTCTCTTGCTTGGATGTGCGTGTTGGTGTTGCGTGTGTGCCCGTGTGTGAGGGCTGTTGTCATCTCTTCATGTCTTTGCTCTGTTCCAATGTATTGTTGTTGGAGAACGATTGAACATGCAAGGTAGAATCATCACAACACTGCAACCAGCGACCAAACACACACTGGCAAGGGAGAATGGCAGAGCAGAGAACAGCAAGGAAGGAAGGAAGGGAGGGAGGAAGGAAGGTGGGCATGCACGGCATACGTGTTAACAAACAGCCGACGCAGTGACAACAACAACGACGCATCATCAAGCACCGCGTGGCACACAGCAACGCTGCACTGTCGATGGCTGGTCTGAAGGAAGAACGACGTGCACGCGTGCATGAGCCACGATGCGGTGGTTTCTCAGGTGGGAAGTGATTTGATTGGCAGCCGTCTCGTCATCGCCACTATCTGTGTGCGCACGCCAATTGCACAGCCAACCACAAAGGAAGGTTGGCTGCGTACCATGCCCCACCACATACATCCATCTTCTTCTTCATCGCCGTTGTCGCTCACCGCAACAACTGCTGTTGTCAGCGGTGGCACCAACAACACCCAGCACATGCGTGCTCACCAGAAGCACGATGGCCACCTCCTTGCTGTTGCTGGAACTCGTGAGGAATGCAAGCACCACCACATTCACCACCACCACCTCATCAGCTGTCGCTGCTGTTGCC
Organism: Salpingoeca rosetta; assembly: GCF_000188695.1. Taxonomy (NCBI): domain Eukaryota; class Choanoflagellata; order Craspedida; family Salpingoecidae; genus Salpingoeca; species Salpingoeca rosetta. The sequence continues at coordinate 48,148 of NW_004754896.1, read as the reverse complement.
ATGGCGTGCACCACGACCACCACAACCACTGCTGCTGCTAGCGTTTCTTCCAACAGCGCCGTGATGGTCCAAGAGCCAACAGCATTAGATGCCCTGAGCTCGTTGCTGTCGTTGGTGGTGGGTAGTGGTGGCAGCAGTGCTGGGACGATGATGATGATGATGATGTGGGAGGTGAAGGTGGTGTGTACTGGCAGCACGCGATCACAACAGGTGCAATGGTGGCGGCTGCTGTTGTGGTTGATGTCGGGATGTGGCGTCCACGTGAAATTGCAAGCGTGCGTGCGTGTGAGTGGCTGCAGCAGTTGGTGTGTGCGTGATGGGTGCGATTACGTGTGCACGCGTACAATCAAAAAGACGAGGTTCCAGGAACGCGTCGGCCTCGCACGGCGATGCGGTGAAGGCCATGACGGTCATGTCACAAGAGACGGACCGGTTGAAGAGGCACGCCGTAATGTCCTCGTTCAGGGAGGGGATGGTAGCAATGATGGAGCCCTGGCGCAGGTCGATGCGCAGAATGAATCTGCGACGCGTCCTGCGTCGTGTTGATGGACTGCACCAGCGCGGCCTCAAACGCCTCGCGGCGCGACTGTGTGCCGGCAAGGGCGTTGAACTTGGCATCAAAGATGAGCGAGACAGAGTACGCGGGCGCGCACGCACGGTCCGAGGTGGTGGTGGGCGGGAGCACCTCAAACTGCTCCATGGGGCAGGTGCTGATGGTGGCCCAGAGGCGGTCCGTCGTGGCTGTGGGCGCCGACACCTCGCACTCCGTGTCCTGGCACGAGCGCATACTCGCTGGCACTCACGGTCGTTGACCAGCGACGGCGCAACGAGTTCGTACTTTGTTGCACAGGCACTGCGTGCACGGCGAGCAGATGCCTGTGGTTCTACGTCGTGGGCGTGAGCGGGCGCGAGATGAACGTGGTGTTGTTGGGGCACGTGTGGCCCATCTGGCACTCGCGGTCCGTGCTGATGGTGGTGGGCGCTGCCGTCTCAAACGAGCCAGGCTCACAGGGCGACACTCGCGTGTGCAGAAGTCCATGTTGCTGTCGCGGTAGAACAGGCCCTCGATGCAGCGGCGGCACTGGCGGTCCGTGAAGATGGTGGGGTGCATGGTAGGGCGCACCCCCTGATGACAGCTGAGGTCGCACTCCGTCACAGGCGTGCAATCGCGTTGGCCAGAGAGGGCGGCAAAGTCCACGCCAGCCTGGCACGGCGTGCACGGCGTGCTGGCGTTGCGGTCCAGGTCGGCGGTGCCGGCTGGGCACAGGAACTGCTCGCAGGAGCCGATGGATCCCGTAGGCACATAGTGGCCATAGGGACACGGCTGGCAGGCGGTGAGCGGGTTGCGGTCGTGGTCGGTGGTGCCGATGGGGCACGGCTCGCACTTGGCGTCGGAGGTGGAGGTGGGCGCGCGGATGCGCTGCTCGCCAGGGTCGCACTTGGAAATGAGGTGGCACAGGCGGTGCGCTCGTACTCCGTCGTCGGGTTGCGCTGGCTCAGGTCGCGGCAGATGCGGTCCGTGGTTGGTGTGGCGGGGAACAGCTCAAACTGGTCCTGGTCGCACACGTCGAGCGTCGTGCACTCCGTGTCGCTGGTGGCGGTGCATGGTGCGCTGCGGTACTGCTCATCAGAGCACGTGCTGCACTGCTGGCACGACACGTCATTCTCCGAGTCGCATGCGCGCAGGATGTATGTGTTCGGCGGGCACGCAGAGCAACCGGCGCACTGCACGTTCTCCAGCGCAGAGCAGGCGCGAATCTCGTAGCGGCCACTGGGGCACTCGGAACACTCCAGCGTACTCGCGGTCAGAGTCGAGCGTGGGCGCCTGGCTCTGGAAGGTGCCAAAACTCACAGTTGCTCACGGCCGTGCACTCCACATCCGTGGTGAGCGTGGCGTGCGTGGAATTGTACTCTGAGGCCGCGCAACGCGACACGGGCACGCACGTGTCTGAGCCGGCGGGGCGGTAGGTAATGTCCTGGACGCACTTGCGGCAGAGGCGGTCATGCTGGCGCGTGGGCTCGCGAATCTCTTCCTCATCCGGGCCGCACTGCGTGACGGGGCGGCACGACTCGGCCTGGCCGTCGACGGGCTTGAAGGTGGCGCCAAGCTCGCACTGGCTGCACACGCGGTCGCTCGTGGGGGTGGGCTCGGCCGTCTCTTCGTCGCCAGCATCGCACGTGGTGACGGGGAGGCAGGGCACGCCCTGGCCAGAGATAGCCTTGTATGTGCCCTCTGGGCACTCGTCGCAGACGCGGTCGCTGATAAGCGTCATCGCTTGCACTTCCTCAAAACCGGGCGCGCACTCTGTCACGTCCTTGCACGTGGTCTGGCCCTCCTCGTCCTGGTACGTGATACCAAAGACGCACGGCTGGCACGGCGTGGCGGCGTCGCTGTCGTGGTCGTGGGTGCCTGCGCGGCAGGTGAAGCTGGAGCAGGAGCCGTGGAAGCCCGCCTCCGTGTAGTGGCCGGCGGGGCACATCTGACAACCCGTGGAGCCGGCGCTGTCTTTGTCGATGGTGCCGGCTAGGCAGTCGCGGCACACGCGGTCCGAGGAGCAGCAGGTTGGCGCGGACACCTCCTCTTGGCCGCGCTCGCACTCCTCAATGGGCTCACATTTGCTGCCACCAATGGATGGGGAGAACTCCGTCACGCCGTCGCACGGGCGGCAGTCAGCCGAGTCGGCGTCGAAGACAAGGATGAAGCCAGCGCTGCACTCGCACGTGTCTGTGCAACCCGGGCAGGAACGGCGTGCCTCGTAGGCGTCCATCTGGCGAATGGTGTCGCGGATGCCATCCTCGCCCTGGCCGGAGCAGCACACATCAAGCACGACGTCGAACTGCTTGTCCGTGGGCTCGGCGCACACCATCTCCTCAAACAGCTGCGTGATGAACTTGTTGCAGGTGAGCGTGTCACAGGAGCACAGGCGGTCCGTGGTGAGCGTGGGCGGGATGGTCTCGATGAAGGGCTCCTCGCACACGCTGGTGGGGAAGCACGAGGTGCGGCCCGGCAGCGGCTGGTACTCCATGCCGAGGGTGCAGCTCACGCACGCGCGGTCGCGCACGGCGTTGCCAGAGACAGACGGACTCCTTCTGGCCAGGCTTGCACTCGGTCCAGGGAGAGCAGACGGCGTCGGATGACGCGGAGCATGGGGTGGAGGCCCAGGTGCCCATGCCACATGAGGTGCATGGCACGCAGCGGTGGTCCTTGGCGTAGTAGCCGGGAGGGCAATCGGCAATGCACGACTGGCCTTGCTCGTCGACCCAGAGGTTGAGGTTGCCGTCGCACAGGAGGCAGTTGGTGGCGTCCGGGCCATCACAGTCGGCACACGTGGAGTGGCATTCAGCACATCCATTGCCGAGCTCATACTCGCCATCGGGGCACTCACTGATGCAGCGGCCGTTGCGCAGCTGCAGGTTGGGTCCGCAGGCCGTGCACTCGTCAATTGCCGGTCCAGTGCAGCCCTGTTCGAATTGACATGAGGGAATAGAGTGGGTGGGGGAACGGGTATTGTGGAGGTGAGGCAATGGTAGCACATTTTTGTGAGGTGTTGGGGCAACAAGCACATAGTTATTACACTGAATATCCTACTTGAGAACGCACGCAGCGGCGGTTGCTGGAAGTGGTGGGCTCCTCCACCTCCTTCTCGCTGGCGCCGCACAGCGTGTGTGGACGGCACGTCTTCTCGTTCTCTGACTCTGTGTACGTGTTGGGCTCACAGGCCTGGCACACGCGGTCCGAGCTGGCTGTTGGGGCGGCCACCTCGCGCGTGCCGGGGCGGCAGTTGGTGACGGGCTTGCAAATCTCCAGGCCCGTGTCATCGGCGTAGTTGGTACCGACCTGGCAAGCGCGGCACTTGCGGTCGGAGGTGGGGGTGGGGCCAACAAGCTCAGCCGTGCCGACGGGGCAGTCTGAGACGGGCCTGCACGTGCGCTGGTTCTCCTTATCCTGGAACGTCTCCGGGGCGTCGCAGCTGGCACACGACTGGTCGCGGCGAGCGTTGCCTGTGGTAGAGATGTGGGTGCCGACGGGACAGGTGGTCCAGGGAATGCACTCGGTCATGTCGTGGTCGTTGTCGTCCTGGTACGTGCCGTCGGGGCAAGGGGAGCACTCGCGGTCGCTGATGCTGGTGGGCTCCTTGGAGACAAGCTCGCCATCGCCGCACACGGTGAGGTCCACGCACTGGCTCTGGCCGGTCTCGGACTGGTACTGGTTGGGCGGGCAGGCCTGCTTGTCGTGGGAGCCGCCGAGGCAGTAGTAGCCACGCGGGCACTCGGCAATGCCCGTGCGGGTGGAGATGGTGCCGCCGACGCCGTAGTAGCCGGGCGGGATCTCCGCGCACTGCGTCTGGCCCTGCTCGGGCTCGTACATGCCGATGCCGCATTCCTGGCAGCTTGGGGAGTTTGTCTCGTCCTGGAATGAACCTGCAGCACAGGGCAGGCAGCGCGCGGCGTTCTCCGAATTGGTGAAGGTGCCCGTGCCACAAGCGGAACACTGGCGGTCGGTGGTCAGGGTGGGTTCGGTTGACACGTACTGGCCGTGCTGGCACACGCTGACAGACTTGCAGAAGAGCTTGCCAGGCTGGTCCTGGTATTCCTTGTCCGCCTCGCATTTGCGGCACACGCGGTCGCGAACGCTGTTGGGTGGAGTGTCCTCCTCCTCGCCCTCGTCGCACGTGCTCCATGGGCTGCACTGCGTGTCGGTGAAGGTGCTGCCATCGCAAGGGGTCGAGGCAAACGTACCGTCATCACAGCTGGTGCAGCGGCGGCAGACGTTGTCGCGCTCGCTGTTGGTGAACTTGAAGTACCCAGTCGGACACTTGGTCACGCACGAGTTGCCATCAAGGTAGCGATCGCCCTTGCACGAGATGCAGCGGTTCGAACCGGCGCCTACAAAGGGAAGGGGTGAGGGAGGTGAGTGGTTCAAAAAAGAGTGAGTGAGTCAGTGGTTGGAGTGGTCGTGTTGGGGCGTGGTGTTTTGTGTGTTGACGTGTGGAGTCATGTGATATGTGATCAGTAGTGAACCAGGAACAAGCTGGGCGACGTCAGCAACCCCCAACGCAGACCGAGCAACGCAACAAACACACGCCCACACGCAACACAGCAACAACACGGCACACAACACACACACACCGTCACACTCGGCGCAAGAGGAGTCACACGGCTTGCAGGTTGCGCCGTCGCGGTATTCGCCTTCGCCGCAGTCAGGGTTGACACAGCGGCCGTCCAGAAGGGTGAGGCTTGAGTCGGCGCAAGAGAGGCAGTCGTTCTCCGTGGTGCCGTCACACGTGGCGCACGACGGGTGGCACGACTCGCACCGCTTGTCGGTGGTGGGACCGCAGGTGCCGACAAGCACCTTGCCGCTGGGGCAGGAGGTGGTGCAAGAGGCGCACACCCTGTTGTTGGAGGGGCTGGGCGCCGTGGTCTCGTACTGGGTGGAAGAGCACGTGCGCACGGTCTTGCACGAGGCCTGGTGCAGTTCGTCCTGGTACTGCGTGACGCCGTTGCAGCGACGGCAGGCGCGGTCGGAGGTCGGCGTGGCGGGGCTGGTCTCGATGAAACCGGCACCGCACTGCGTGTGAGGGTCGCACTCGTCACCGCCAGGGCGATCAGAGAAGGTACCTGGGTGACAGTCGTTGCAGACGCGGTCGTTGGAGCGGGTTGGAGCAACGGCCTGAAACTGGCCCGCCGGGCACTCGGGAGACACAGTCTTGCAGGACTGGCGGTTGTGGTTTGTCTCATCCTGGTAGGTGGAGCCAAGCGCGCAGGCGCGGCAGTCCACGCCCGAGGTGGACGAGGCGAAGAAGGCGTACTCGCCAGCATCGCACGTGCCAATGTCCTCGCACTGCTTCGCGTTGACGCCCGAGGAGTATGTGCCTTCCTGGCACTTGCCGCACACGCGGTCGGAGCTGAGGGTGGGGTCCGCGGCGACAAAGGTACCAGCAGGGCAGTTGCGCACGGGCTTGCAGCTGCCAAAGGTGTGGGAGCTGGCGTCCTGGTACGTGCGGCCCAGAGAGCACGAGCCGCACACGCGGTCCGTTGTCTGTGACGGGCCACGGCTCACGTACTGGCCAGCACCACACTGGCTTGCGCGCTTGCAGCTGAATAAAGGGGTTGGTGGAGGGGTTCGGTGGAGGAGGTTGTAGGGTTGTGAGGTTGTGGTGAGTGGAAGCGTAAGGGTACGAAAGCAAAACAAAGGCAGGGGAGACAACAACAGCGCACTGCTTGACACTTTGGTGGCTCATGCACACACAGCCATATCACGTCATCTCCAGGGTTGACACAAGTGCACAACAAGTACACACACTCACAGTTGTGGTGCATCCAACGACACTAACTCGTATGCTTGATGAACTTACTCGGATTCGCCGGCCGCATTCTGGTAGAATTCGCCGTTGCACGCGCGGCGGTTGCACGAGCTGCAGGCAAAGCCGGGCTGACAGCGCCTGGGGGCAGACGCGGCAGAGGTGGTGTAGTAGCCGTTGGCGCAGTTGTTGCAGCTGGACGCGCCAGACTCGGTCTGGTACTTGCCAGCCTCGCAGGACTTGCACGACACCTGGCGGTAGCTGTTCTGGTATGTGCCTGGGGAGCATGCAATGCGGGAGCACGAGCCAGGGCAGCGGTATCCGGGTTGGCAGCGCGTCTGCGTGCTGGGGCTGCTGCGGTAGTAGCCGGAGGAGCAGTCACGGCACGACGAGCGTCCGGTGTATGGGTTGTACTGGGAGCTGGGGCAGGTCTCGCAGTCGGCACGGCCATAGTCGTCCTGGAACTTGCCGGCGGGGCAGGAGGAGCACGTTGTGTCCGTATGTGACGAGTCAGACTGGAACGTGCCAGGGCGGCAGTCGTAGCAGTAGCGGTTGTTGCTGGACCTGAGTTTTGGAGAGCGGGGAGGGAAGAGGCTAAGAGGTGAGAGGGATTGAGAGTGTGCGTGTGTGCATGAATGTGTGTGCGTGTGTGAGTGTGTGTGTGTGTGTGCGTGTGTGAATAAATGTGTGTGAATAAATGTGTGTTCACGAGGCGGCGCAGCGATGCACGGCGAAACGCAGTGCAGTGCACTTCTGCAAGGGAGGCAGGCTCAAGCAGAGGACACGCGTGCGGTTTTGACTCACGAGGCGGCGTATTGGCCACGGCCACACTTGCGGCTGCTGACGCAATCGTTGCCCCTCTGGTACGAACCACTTGGGCACGTGCACTCGGTACCAGACTGGACCCATCCGCTGTTGTGGACGCGGGCGTGAGTATGTCAATAAGTGAGTGGGTGAGTGAGCAGAGGAGGCGCAGACATTTATACACACAAAACCACACACACACGCGCGCACACACACGTATGCAGTCATGTACCTGCGGCAGGAGACGCGGCACTGGTAGAAGCGCCAGCGGCGGTCACGGAAGGTGTAGCTGAAGTCGGACTGCACACCGTGGATCACATACTTGCTGTTTGCCGTGAAGCTGGTCGTGGGGTACTGCAAGAGTCAGGCGCAGGCGCGGGCAGGAGGAGGAGGACGGTCATGTGAGTTGAGTGGAAGAGCTTGTGTCACATGGGATTGTGGGGCAGCGACACAAAGAAGGCGTTCACATGTGCACACATGCATGCACAGTACAAACGACGGGCAAGCACAAAACAGGGCGTCTTACGTGGTAGTAGTAGAAGGGGGAGTAGAAGTAGTAGAAGTACTACACCACAAGCAAGCATCGCACAAACACATGGTGAGTTGGTCCAGACAGGTCATGAACATTCACACAGCTAAGCGTGTATATGTATGTGTGGGTGGTGGTGCATGTAGTCATGATCACAGCCTCCCTTGCACGATTGTCCACCCCCTGCCCCGAACGCACACACTCACTCACACATAACAGCATTCACTACTTACGTAGTAGAAGGGGAACCAGTAGTAGTATGGGTAGTAGCTGGGCCAGTTGTTGGTCCATCCACTCCACGAGCAGCTGCTGTGGTACGGGCCGTTGTTGTTTGTGTGGTCTGCACAGCCAATGCGCCAACGACTGTGTGTGTGTGTGGGGGGGACAGCAGCAGACGATCGTGGTGTGCACGTTAATCAGCATGTGTACAGGGTGCAATGCACACAGATGGACCAGCAACTTGGGTCAGCAGTTTGCTGACACGCTGATCACATAAGAGCAAGCACACACAGTGACCGAAGCGTGGCTGCAGCAATAACAAGGGATACACAGGTGTACCAAACGGCCCAGACACACACACACACACTCTCTCTCTCACCGATCGCGGTAGCCATCGGAGTGGCCAGCCTGAATGCGGTAGATGGCCTGACCGTTGGGGTATGTCTTTGTGAACCCGCCATAGTAGCTGTTCTCATAGCCACCAAAGCTGCGGTACGTGATGGAGTTGACTGAAGGCAGGAGGGAAACGAGGTGGGGTCAGAAGGTGGGGGATGAGAATGGTGATGGTGCGTTCGTATGGAAGCAGGCATCTATGTGGCCGCACCCATCGCATAGGCACACGCACACGCACACGCACACACAAAGGCACATCTTCGCTGTCATGTCTCACCGTTGGTGCATCGGAAAGAGTAGCGACGGTCAACTGTCACGCGGGTGCACATCAACACACAGAGATACATGTTGGTGAGATGCTGATTCAACAAGCACGCAGGACAAACAAACAAACAGGACGGCACAATTGCAATCTATCACAACAAGCAAACCCCAAGCAGGCACTTACGACGGCTGTTGCTGAAGACGCCATACCAGCCGTCAAGGACCTGGTTGGAAGGGCAGGTGAAACTCAGATAGCCACCAAAGTTGTTGGCCCTGCAAACAGACACAAATCATGCACGAGTTTGTTTTGTGTTGGCGTGTGAATGTAAGGCAGCGCAGAAGAAGGAAGGTGAACGTGTGCACTTGTCCAATGTGCAGCAAGCAGTGTGAAGTGTGCAGTGTGCAGCGGTGGTGTTTGCCATGGGAAAACTGTTCAGGCAGGCAGACTGCGCCACGAGGGAACACACGCTGCCAAGACACAGAGAACAATGCTGCAAGCGCATACATGCGTGACCACCACCACCACCACCACCCTCCACGTCACATGAGCATCAGCACACGCACGCACCAGCCATGAAAGCCGGACGGCTGTCCAGTGGCCACCTAGAAAGAATAAGACAAGAAAGTCAGTGTGTGTACAACAACACATGTCCGCATGCACGCCGCGCAATAGGAGTACAAAGCAAGAAAACAAGTGCTGAGCGCGAGACAAGAAGCCAAGAGCCTCAGAGTCAAAGTGGAAGAACATACACACATGCACGCCGGCCTCACACGCACCAGCAACACTGACGCGACGGTCAGCAGCGAGAGGAAAATGGCCATTCAACGTTGAGCTGAGAGACGAACAACAGGCAGGACAACAGTTGGTTAAGTGTGTGGGAGCGTGAGAGCGTGCAGTGCGTGAACAGGACACTGCTGTTTGTTTGACACAACACCAAATCGGACGGCGAGTGTTTGCTTGCAAGCAACAAGGCGGAACAGCGACTAAAGATATGCAACAACTTTCCACTGCAACACAACAACACAACAACACAAGACAACAAGCAAGACAACACAACACAACACAACACAGCACAACTCTCACCATGAACGACGGCGCAGCGTGGGCGCTGGTGGCGGAGACGTTGGTGTTGGAAGCAGAGCAGGAAGCAAAGTACAAGGGCACCGGGGTGTTCGGGGGACAGCTGGACAGCAAGCCCCAGGAGTGCCCTCCTCGCGACGTGGCGCGCGCGTACTTCAACCTCATGTTGACTTGCCGCGAGCTGTACCATGACCTGCCGTGGGCCATGCCCAAGTGGTGCCTGTCCACCGTGTTCACAAAGAGCACAAACGTGTGGAATCGCCAGAGCCGAACGACTGAGCACTGGGTTGACGCGTTCCAACGGGACCTTCTTGTGCCCGCCCACGCAGCGACCACCTCGGCAATGATGGCCCTCGCGATGGCCATGCCAGCCACCGCGCTCCCTTTACAAGAAGACGACACTGCGCATGTCGTCGTGTGGTTGGAGAACCGCTTCCTCGCGTATTGTTGGCTGGGTGTGGCGTGGAAAAGCACGTGCACCTTTCTCCGCTCCAGGCTCCAGTCTCCTCCACAGACGCAGGGCTTCTGGCACCGGTTCGCACGCTCTGGACACGTGACGTACACGTCCCTTGAAGACGTCGAGTCGTGGGCCGCAGACGTGAATCAGGCACTCGACGCCAGTGAGCACGACAGCAGTGTGCACGGTGCAGATGCAAGCAAGCAAGAAGGAGGCACCAGCACGTCCACGGATGCAGGAGGGACAAGCACCCGAAGCGCCCAACCACAGCACTCTCAGAAGCAGCAACAGCACGTTGGTGACAGGGTCACAGTCACCGCTGCGTTCGCCCCAGCACTGTTTTCGCTCACGGCTGAATTCATGTGCCAGGGTGATGCTGATCGGTGGCATGAGCTCCGCACGTCGCTGCTCGCCAACTCGCGTGGGGTTGACGTGAACCTGGTCATTCAAAGTCCGTTGGAGTCGCTCAGCGCGTGTCACATCGATTTCCTTGACATCCAATCCACTGAGATTGGCCACGTTACAATCCATGACGTGAAACGTGTGACGTGGTGTGCTCGAAATCAGCGGACCCTTCGTGGCGATATTCAAGACGTGCAGCGGTTTGAACTGAGCGACAGCACCTCCATCTCCGACTTGGGCATGTTGAACGCGGGCATTCCGGAAATCAGGCTTGCTCGCTTGTACGGCCGCTCGTTGGACCTGTCGCCGCTGCTCGGGGTGGAAAAGCTCGGCGTTGTTGGCGCACACCTGAGCGGCGATGACGCGGTGGTGACCGCGGCGCAACACCTCAGCCTCCGTCAGGTGCAGTTGCAGAATGACAAACTCGATGGCACCCGTATTACGCTCGCACACATGCTGGCAGTGCCAAGACTGCTGCACTTGCCAAACGCCACCCACATTGAGTTGCGACTGCAATCAAAAGTGAAGAAGTTCACTTGCCCCACTCGCGTTGACAGAATTGTGATTGCCGATGAAACACCCTTCACGATGCCGCAGCTGCCCGACTTTGTGCACGCCAATGTGCTGGCACTCAAGTTGTTTCGTAGAGCGTTGTCACGCGAGTTTCTTGTGGACCTCGGCCGGCGCACCGACAAGCTCGTGCTCAAGGACTGTGTGAGGAATGTCAGTGCCCTGAATGGTATCCCTGACCATGTGCACGTTTGTGTCGATGGCGTCAACGTGGATGGGCCGGTGCCGCCCTGTGTGAAAGAGCTGCATGGCCTTGTCAAAGGCGAGCTTCACTGCGAATGGGTCGGGCCGGCGGTGCAGTCGTTAACTCTCCACGGGCGATTCCAGTACCCAATGCACGGCATCCACCTGCTTTCTGACCGACAATACCTTCGCCTCACGTCCTGCACGCTCGATCAAGACATTGCGCGCTGCCACAGGGCCTCGCTACACAGTTGTTGTGGGCGGGTTGGCTTCACCTCCATTGGCACGCTTTTTCTTGACGAATTGACTGTGAGGGCCGCTCCTGCTCAGCATGTGCCCATTATTGCCCCCTCCAATGTTGTGTCGGATGGTCCTGGCAGCCTGTCAATCACAGGCTGTCGAGAAGTATTCAATTGCCACCTTCACAAGTGTGCCATCATGGAATTTGATTGCTTCCAAGGCATTCAGCGGCTTGTTCTGCAGAGTTGCGCCTTTGACAACATGCACGGGCTGTCAGACATTGGCTGCGTTGTGCTGCGCAACTGCTACTCCACAAACTACCATTGGCGGTGGCCTGACGTCTCGCTGGTGAACCGCTTCTAAGGACAGTGGAAGGAGGCCTGAGCGCGTGTGATCAGGTGGCTGGGGGGGGGGGGGTTATCATGTTGGGTGGCGGAAGGGTTATGCATTTGCTTTGTTGACGTGTCATGGTCATGTACACATTCACATCAAAAAGTCAGTTGACGCGTTCACACTTGTGAGTGTGTGGTGGTGTGAAGTGGATGGCTGACGTGGATGAAAACCCATGGGAAGTGGGTGATGTGCATGTGTGTTCTGAATCCAAGGAGGATGTGTTGTGGAACAAAGGTGAAGCAAGAAGTGGTGGCATGACACAGGGCAATGAAAGCACGGAAGGTACAGAACAGTGTACAAGCAGAACGAAGCACGTCTTGACGAGTTGAGGAGCAACAAGGGACAGAAGCGGTGCAAGTGGTGGTCTACGACAGTCGGGCGCTAGGACTGGATGAAAGGCGTCGAACTTAAAGACGGAAGGGCAGAAGTAACTCAGCGCAGAACAACGACGGCAAACATGAGAGGAAACAGAACGATAACTCGTTACACTACACAAAACTGTCCACGTCACACTTCTTTGCCTCCCGAATCAGCTTGATTGCCGGTCCAATTTTCACACCGGCTTCCCTGAGTACCTCCTTGGTCAGGTCACCCTCTTGTATGGACACCACCAGCACCTCCAACGTGTCGATGCTGTGTTCTATCAGCGCGGACTTAACGTGCGGTAGCAGCGAGTGGCGTTTGAGCCATGCAGTCAGCGCCGGCTCGAATGAGTTTGAGGACGAGGAGGAAGGGGTGGCGGGCAGCGGTGTAACAGGTGTTGTGGAGGAGAAGGAGGTGGAGAAGGAGGAGAAGAAGGACTGCACGGCAGACAAGTTGGCGGGGTTGAGCAAGACACACCACGCACGCCAAGTGGATGAGAGGAAAGAGTGCGCCTGCATACACACACGCACACACACACACACACACACACACATACACCCACCCACCCACCCACCCACCCACACACACACACACACACACACACACACACACACACACACACACACAGAGCACAGCACAGCGCGCATACCTTCTTGGATGCACGCGCTGTGCCTGGCCCCAGTGCTGCTTGCTCCTCGTTGCCGGCAGAGACGACGACCTGGCGCACCTTCTCCGCAATGTCGCGCAGCTGCGACGTGCGGTCCACACCGGCATCCACCGCAATCACCGCATCAATGTCAAATAGCGACAGCACCACTTCCCGCACGCTCTTTGTGCTGCTGGGGCGGTGGCAATCGCAGCACCTGTGAAAAGAACTGGTCCAGCGCTGCCGCCGTGTTCTTGCTCACAACATCCGGCAACTTCGTTGCCAGTCTCTTCAGGCGGTCAAACGAGTCGTACTCGCTCACCCTCCGCCCGCGCTCATAACATGGTGACTGCTGTCGTGCCAGCCACTGCCGAGGAAGAGCGGAACGATGCGGGCGGAGGTGGACCTTGTCTGGATGCTGGGCGAGCAAGCTGCTGCAGCTCCAGCATCGGCATCCACTCCAACAAGACGTTACCCCTCGGAACGATTGCAATCGTACTCAAGTTCTTAACACAGGCCGCGGCTCATGCGGAAATTATCAGACGGATTGTTGCATGTAAACCCATTCAAAGTCAGTCTTAGGGGCGCGGGGACCGTGACCGCAGGGTCCACTCTAGTGTCCAGTGTGGCCGAGCGATGCTGCATCTGATGGATGGCACCGACAGACACGATGGGACAGGCGACCACGCTGTGCTGAAGAGCTGCCATGCACGCGTACTTGAAGTTGACGCCTGTCTCCAAGTTGTTGCTGTCCACAAAGGTCACCAGTCCGTGCTGTTCCAACTTAGGGGACAAGGTCATCACCAAACCCCGGTTGCCGCGTTGCCTGTGGCGTGGTGGTGAATGTCGAAATAAGAAAGGAAGAGAGAGGGAAGGAAAGACACCCAGATCGCACCATACATTCATGCACACACTCATGCACGCACACACACACACATACACACACACACATGTCCCACCTGTAACTGATGAAGGCGTCGTATTTGTCCTGCTGACCCATAACTGGCAAGAGTGGACCATATTTGGCGACCAGATCCTCTGGTGACAGCAGCTGTGAGCGGCCAACGCGAAGCGCTTTCTTGTTCGTGTGGTGGGTGTGCACGTCCTCGAAGAACAGCAGCCTTGTGTCATTAAATGGCAGCAGCAACGTGGCCTTGAGCTCGGGGTAGCGCTGCGTGACAGCTGTAGTGATGGTGTCGTACAGCATGTGCAGCAGCGTGCGAGGACGTGCAGTCATGACCTTGATCTTGATGCCGCCAACAGCCGGCACGAGCTGCATCTCGATCTCAGCCACGTCCATGAAGATCACGGCGTCTGTGCGGCTCAACATGGGCGGTTCTGCTGCACCGTGTTGCATGTGTGCCATCACGCGTGCCAGAACCATCGGGAACAGGCCCTCTGGCAGGAAGGAGGCTTGCTGCGTGTCTGCAATCTTGGCGCTTACACCCCTCTTGAACTCCCTCAGGCTGAAGGCGACGTAGGCTGTCTTCTCCTCATATCCAACATACGGATTTGCTTGCTGTGCTGCTGCCGTGCTCAGAGTCACCGACGAGGACGCCTGTTCGTCCTCCAGCGTCATCGGCAGGATGGCTGGGACGAGGTACTGTTGGTGGTGTTGTTGTTGCTGTTGAGGACCGGGCAGCAGCACCGTTGGTGCCGTGTACCGGATACACAACCCGTACTCCATCATGAGTTGGAGGAACGGGTCAACCATGCCACCTTCCAAGTCCCTCCACAGCACATCAAGTAGACGGCGGTGCAGGATGCCGCGGTCAACCAGGTCGTCCCACACGTCGGCACCAACGGCCCTCGCCTTGCCATCACGCACGTCGTGGTGCAGATCAAAGTTGCGGATGACGCGCGTCATCATGTCCACCGCCCACTGCGGACTCAGGATCACACAGTCCTCCATGCCAGGCACGCTGTCGTAGTACAGCACCATGGAGTACAAGTGCAGGAACTGCAGGCAGGCTCTTGTCTCCTCACGTGTGCGCAGCCCACATGTGCGCGCAATCTGCACCACCTCATCAAACGTGAGCAGCGGCCGCTTTTCATCGCGGGCGATGGCGTTGAGCTTGTCGTAGAGGTGGAGATATGGCACAGCCACCTCCTGGCTCACGTACTCCTGCGCCAGTGCTGTGGAGGAGATGGTCTGGCGCAGGTCCTGGATCATGGGGTCATTGATGGACTTGGTGTTGTCGACGGGCCAGAACCACAGCCCATGCTTGTCGTTGTGGATGACGCCAGGGAAGGCGGGATTGTGGCGCAGGCGACTGTAGATGTGACGCGAGATGTTCTCGTGCTGCTTCCGCTGACTGACCACATCAGCGAAGGTGCCGACGATGATGACGGGTGCGCCCTTTGCGTGGAGGTGGAGGGAGGAGAGCCAGTGCTCCATAAACTCCCACGCCTCTGCCCGATGGCTCTCGTCTTCGTGCAACAGGTCCTCCATGGAGAACACCAGCAGGTACACCGCGTACCTGGTGTGGGTTGTATGTGTGGTGGGGGGGTGTGAGTTGAAGGTAGGGTGGGGGGGCCGTGAGGTGGAGGGTGCCGAATCTAGGGTGACAGCAATTACACGTGCACTGGGACTGATATGCGCACACACACGCACACGCACACACACGCACACACACACACACAACACACAGAAGTACTCACTTGGTGAGGAAGAAAGGGTGAAAGATGTAGAAGGTGGACTGGCCGCCCAGGTCAAAGATCTTGAACGTTACCCGTGCTTTGCCCTCGCCCATGACGGCATCCATGTTGAACTCCTTGATCGCTTTCTCCATTTCCTCAGCAGACATGCCGGGCGTGGTGCTGCTGCTGTTGTCACGCGCAGCAGCATCACTTTGGCTGGAAGGGGTTAGGGTGGCCTGCTTCGTGGGCGCAGATGCTGACATCTGAGACGTCTTGCTGGGCTTTGGGACGGTCGATGATGACGTGCGGGAGGATGGCCGTGACCGCGTCTCCATTGACTGCTGTGACTGTCTTTGCTTCAGTTTGGCAGCAGCTGCCTTCTCTGCCTTCTCGGCTTCTTGTTGCCGCTGTTGGTGCTGGTGCTGGGCAACGCGGCTCCCCAAGTCGGCCTTCGCCTTCATCATCGCCTGCTTCATCTGCAAGTCCACGCCAGATTCCTGCGCCAGCGCCGTTCCGCAGAGGCTGCGCATCAACTCCGAGATCTCCGCATCCAGCTCCTGCAAAGGTTGTGTGTGTGTGTGTGTGTGTGTGTGTGTGTGGATGTGTATGTGTGTGTGCGGATGTGTGTGTGTGTGTGTGTGTGTGTACGTGCGTGTGTGTGTGTGCGTGTCATCGAGTCACTCACAACACCTCTCTTCACACCCATGCGTCGCACACATCACATGCTCGCACCAGACAAGGGTACACACCTGCCAGTCGTGAACGTCCATTGATTCGACAATGACGGCGAGGTCGGTTGAGGTGGCGCCAAGGGTGGAGTGCTCATGCTTGTTGAACATGTGACCCATGAGCGAGTGGAACGTGGAAGTCTTGCCGGCGCGCCCCTGACCAATAAAGATGAGTTTGGCCCTGCCCGCCATGGTCGCGTTGAAGCGTGCTATGACCTCCCGCATGCGCTGCTGGAGACGCTCCCTGCGCGCCTGCTCGGGCTGCTGCTGGTGGTGGTGGTGGTGATGGTTGTGTGAGACATCATGATTATGCTTGATACGAGACCACGGAGAGCGTGATGAAGGAATGGCATGGGTGACGTGATGCATATGCTTGTGCGTTGCAAGCAAGCACTCTTCTGATCACTCACGTCTTGCGCTGCTTGTTCTTCTTGCTTCGGTCCGGCGGCAGGAGTGGGCGCAGGTGGCTCTTGTTTTGGCTGCTGCTGTTGTTGCTGTGGTTGCTCCGAAGGCTTGCCGCCTGGTTTCAGCCCTTGGATGCTGGTGATGGCAGCGTGGCCGCTGGCTTGTGCCGCATCGTAGGGCGTCTCTCCCTGCGTGTGTTGGAAAGGTAAAACGCATGAGTTGAGGAAGGAGGGAAGCAGGGAGAGGGGGAGGACAGCGCAAAGCAAAGAAGCAGTCGTGTCACGTCTTCAGAAACAGCAACACGACGCGAAGCACACCTTCTTGTTCTTGACGGCAGTGTCTGCGCCCTTCTTCAGGAGTAGCTCCACGACGGCGGGATGGTTGTGCCTGCAGGCAACGTGCAGTGGCGTGTCGCCCTGTGGATGGGTGGGGGCAGCAAGGGGCATGGCACGTGTGGTGAGGATCTGTTGGAAACGAACGCACGGCCGGTGCAACCATGAGCGAGCGCCGTTCACATACAAGCACAGCACACACACACACATAATGAACATACCTGCTTGTCCTGTTGGTTGATGTCTGTATTGTCCTGCTCGATGAGGGACGTGACAGCGGGAGCGTCGCCATCCCTGCAGGCGGAAAACAGTTGCTCATGCTGCCGCTTCTTCTCCGCGCGTGCTTCGTCGAAGGCGGCGTTGCCCTCATCGTCGCCAAACCTGTGATCCCACGCGACATTGGATGCAAGCATCACGCAGCGTGTGTGCGTGAGGTGAAGGGTAGAGAGAAGGCAAGGAGCGAACGACTAGAGTGGAAGCACGCATTGACTGACCAGTCTGTGATGAGTTCTCGGTCGACGGGCAGCGCGGCACCAAAGGCGCGGGCGGTGGCGGTGGAGTTCTTCCGAATACTGAACGAGGACACGTGGTGGTAGTGTGTGGTTGGGAACAAGCAGCAAGTGTGGTGTGTGCGTCAGGAGGGTTGGTCAGGAGGGTTGTGGAGAAATGCAAGCAAGTAAAGAGGAACACACAGTGTGGCGTGCACTCAAAAGAGTGGCGATTGGTCACACAAATCCACAACAGGACACAGGCGTTCATGAGGCAGGCGCAGCACAAGCGACAAACCAGAGTGTTTCCAGCGTGCGGTTTTCGTCCAGTGCGGCACCCAGCGCCGCACCGCCAACTGGGGTGATGGAGTTGTTACGCAAGCTGCAAGTGGCAAGAAGTGCATGTTGGAAGAGCAGGGGAACGGGTGGGCAAGCAACACGTGTCAGTGTCATGGATAAAAGTGGGTTGCAGATGGACCACGTGCACGCGGACTCGCTCGCACATCAGGTCCTACGACATTGAAGTCACAATGGCGGAAGCAAAGGGGGCAAATGCAAATTGCACAGGATGTGGCAGCACTTGTGGCACATATGAAGGATGGAAGCATTTGTTGGTCAAACAAGCAAGTCGCACAGACATCGTGGGTGGCTTGCGGTGCCTCCATCTGCACACGGGTATTGCGGAAGAAGCGCCTAAAGACACACATTGCAAAGAGGAGCTTCCACTCACTCGAGTGCTGTGAGGGTCGTGTTGTGCTTCAGCATCTCCGCCAACGCCACGGCGCCCTCAGGGCCGATGGAGTTCTCACTCAGGCTGTCAAGACGGTATGGTGGATGCCACACAGGGGGATGATGCCACATGCGTGCGTCATGATGATTGTTGTGGGTGTCAACACAGTCGTTGAACCCCACCCCATCAACCACACATGTGCACGTGATAAGGTGCAATGGCAGTGACGCAGCATACATGTGTGCATGTGTGCGTGTACACACTCACTAGAGTTGTTTGAGGGCCGTGTTGTGCTTCAGCATCTCCGCCAACGCCACAGCGCCCTCATCGCCGATGGAATTGACTGCCAGGCTGTGCAGGCACACAAGGAAACGCAGGGAGCGAAGGTGAACACACGTCCAAACATGCGCAAGCAGGGGAGGAGAAAGGGGTGCAACATGCAACACCGCCATCCCAATCAACCATGCATATCACACGATGCAGATTCATCATCACCACGCACTCGAGCGTTTCGAGGCAGGTGTTGTCCTTGAGCGCCTCGGCCACCGCACGCGCCTCAATGACGCCGAGGCCATAACCACCCAAGCTGTAATTACAAATGAATGGTGTGTGTCATGAAATGAGCAAGAAGACTGAGGATCGAGACAGCAAAAACATGAGGGTGTCAGTCACAACCTGCCACAAACACACACACACACACTCTCTCTCTGTTGATGTGTCCAGGCGGTGCGAGGGGACAGGACACGCACACGTGAACACCCAACAGCAAGCCACACCACACCCATTGCAACACAAGGACAAGCCAAGCAGAGAGGGAGGGGGAGAATAAGCACGAGTACAACCACAAGAAGTGTCCTTGTGGCCTAGTGTCCAACACATGCATGCATGTTGCAACACGTCGTTTTGGTTGCTTTTGCACTCACTCTATTCCCCCCGGACACGTGTTGTTGGCGATGGCCCTGATCTTGTTCTTCACCCCATCCTTCACCTTCGTCTGCGCCAGCAACGCCTCCACCTCCTCCCTTGCTCTCTTCTCTCCGCCGGACATGGCGACGGCGCGTCGTCTTTCTCCTTGTGGCTTGTTGTGACGTGTTCGTAAGTGGTTGGAAGAAGACGACGACAAAATGGAGGACAACAACTCAACGCGCTGCTTTGTTTGTTTCCTTTGTTTTGTGTGTTGTTGTTTTGCGACTCGGCCATTGGACGATTCGCAAAACCTTGCAGAGGTTATCCGCACAGCAGCGCTTCCGTGGAAGATGTTCGTCAACAATCTCATGTCGACAGGAACACAACAAACAAACAGGATGAAGAGCCTCCAGCCAGCCAGCAAAACAACCCGACGCTCTTTGTCGCCGAAAGGAACAACAGCCGCGCCCTCCTCGCTTCTTTGGTCTTGCCTGGTTGGCACAACACACCAATGTCTGTAGCCACACCAACACCACAAACATCACCGCCGCTCCACCATCACCACCGTCAAGCGGGTCTCATCATCTTCATCGAGCCATTTACTGAGGAAAGAACAGGTCCGCCACACAACCCACAAACAACGCCCCAGTCCAACACACAT
>NW_004754896.1:5894-8811 GCF_000188695.1 Salpingoeca rosetta | reverse complement strand
CTTGTGCATCACATGGAAACGAATCCATCCTTGCTTCTCTACTCCTCAGTTCCTCTGCTTTGCTCCTTCTTGCTTCAGCGAAGCGTGCCTGCAGGCAAGTAGAAGTGCACACAGTGCAGTGTGCTCGTGCGCACGTGTGCCTGCAAGCCAGCCACGTGGTCTTGTGCGTGTTGCAGCAGCTCATGGCATGGTGCAGTGACGTTTGCTCGCTTGCTCACTTGATCACCGGAGTAGGGAGACTGGGGCGGTGAAGTCAAAAAGGGGTGCAGAAAAAGTGCGATGTTGTGACAGAAAAAAGCCCAAAACTGTCATGAGTAGTGTCTGAACACTGCGTCGCGAGGCAGCTGTGCAGCTGCAGCGAATTAGCAGCGCAAGCAAATTGCATGCATGCAAGCATTGGTTGGTCACGGGCCAGGGGAATCTGGGGTGTGAGCAATGTGAAGAATCTTGATGCAGTGAAGCTGTGCACACCAGCTAGATCCAGTCACAAATCTAGATCTAGCAGAATCACTGAAGCTAGATTGCGGTGCCTGCAGGCAAAGTGCACGAGGGCAAAGCAGTGATTCAAACAGCTGCCGCTCGATGGATTGGCATACATGAGAGGAAGGATGCAAATGAGCAAGACAAATAAGGAAAAGAGAAGGCAAAGGCAAAGAGCCGCTGAGTAGAGGCGCAAGCATGAGAGCAAGGCGAATGTCGCTGAGCAGGATTGCTTGCGGGCACGAAAAGCCGCGTCTGCGCCCTTGCAGCTACTTCTCTTTCTCTGGTCTTGTCTGCTGTGTTCTGAGCGACCTCTCTCTTCATTGGTGTGTGATGTGTGTGTGTGAGTGCAGGCAAAGCGAAGCGACACTCTTTATGTGTGTTGTGAGCGATGCTTGCACGAGCACACATGCGTGCACAGCACATGCAATGAGAACAGCACGGGCGTGTGTATGTGTGTGGATGCTTGAGTGTGTGATGCGTGAGCGATGTGTGGGTGTGATGAGGCACATGTGGGGAGGCGAGCAAGCGATTGCTCGTGTCTCTGTGTGTGTTCTTGTGATCACTCGCATGAGCAAACGCATCTCTACAACACAGAAGCAAAAGCAACACACGACATATGCGCTTGTGGCGAGCAACGACTGTGTTTGCGGAAAGAGGGCGAGCTGATTGTTCAGCTTCCTCTGAGTGTGACAGCGTGAAGCGCTGGTCATTTCTTCTCATACGAACGCGCATTTGTTGGCTCTTGATTGTTCTTCTCTCCTCACAGTGATGTGACGCAGCGAGACGCAGGAAGCAGGCCTGCACGCATGGTGCATTGAGACCCGGGCACAGCGATGTGCCTGGCGCGTAGATGACGTGTGTGCGCATGAACGGGCTTGCATTTTCCCTGTGTGTGTGTAGCTGTGCGTTGGGTGAAGGGCGATGAGCCAACATGTGTTTGTGTGTGGGGGGATGGCTGGCAGTTGCTTTGCTGCACACGTGGATGTGGCACAGTGAAAAACAAGACGTTGTCAGCTGTGTGTTGTGGGTGTGGCTGTGGTTGCCTTTGGAGGCAAGACGCAGCCCGCTGTGACATGCGGGTCGATGAAGTATTGCGAGCGAGAGCAAGCAAAGCTTTGCATGGATTGCTGGTGTTGAGCCAAAAGTCTATGAAGTTGAAGCAAGTTGCAAGCCGCTGGCGGAGTGACGGCAAGGCACATGCATGCATGTGTGTTTATCTGCTGTGATCTCTGATAGAGGGTGGGCGCTGTCTGTTATTGTAATAGCGGCAGGATGCGACCGCCCTTGATGACACCAAGCTTGCGCATGCAGGAGGCAATTCCGCCGTGAGAGCGGTGTGGATTATTCTTCTTGAGAGGGTGCCTTGAGCAACACTCTATCATGAGTGGAGGCAAACTGTGCTGTGAGCACGATGATGATTTTGGGCACGCACACATGCGTGGATGAAGTACATTTGATGCGAAACAGTGTTGTGTGTTGTTTCGAAAGAGAGCCATGCGCGCTGCATGCTGCTGATGGGCACGTGCTGCCATTGTATTTGTGTGTGCTGTGTGTGTATTGTGTGTTGTGTGAGCAA
The DNA here is from genome assembly GCF_000188695.1 of Salpingoeca rosetta. Lineage (NCBI taxonomy): Eukaryota > Choanoflagellata > Craspedida > Salpingoecidae > Salpingoeca > Salpingoeca rosetta. The sequence continues at coordinate 6,752 of NW_004754896.1, read as the reverse complement.
CCTCGCGTTGTTTGCACACACACACATGCACATGCATGCACATGCGAAACAATGGTGGTGTGTGTTTTGTTGGCAGAGCAGGTTGTTGTCACTGGCACTCACTGGAAAACAGCACACAGATTGTGTACTTGCATTGAATGACACTGCTTCATCCACACACCTTTTTGTGTGTGTGTGTGTGTCTGGGGTTGTTGTTGTGTGCATAGCCACAAGAACAAAACCAAAACGAAAAACAGAACGACCCGAGTGGCACGTGCAGCGATGTGCGTGTTGCTTGTGGAAGCTTTGTTTGTTGGGGTGCAGGAGGAGTGGTGAGTGTACAAAACTGAGGGGAAGAAGAAGGGAGGAGAAAAAGCACAGCATTCATTGTATTGTTGTGTGTTTTCTTCTCGCTTTTCCCTTTGCTTGTCTCTCTCTCGTCTCTTCTGAATCCTCGACAGCCATAGCTGGGCGGCAGCTGTGGTGTGTTGTGTTTGTGTTGTGTGCAATGTGATGTGTTGTGTATTGTGTGTGTGCATTGTGTATGGGCTTACAACCTACACGCATCCACACACATCTACACATGCATTCACGTGCATCTACGCACACTCATACACACCACAACCTGCCACTGCCCCTCCTATGGAGAGATAACTGGTCGATCCTGCCAGTAGTCATATGCTTGTCTCAAAGATTAAGCCATGCATGTCTAAGTATGAATAGTATTCTTGATACTGTGAAACTGCGAATGGCTCATTAAATCAGTTATAGTTTATTTGATAGTTTGCAACTCGTTTTTCGGAGCGGTGTTGTGCTAGACGGATAGCCGTGGTAATTCTAGAGCTAATACGTGCGACAAGGCCCGAGAGAGAGGTGTGT
>NW_004754896.1:2464-5213 GCF_000188695.1 Salpingoeca rosetta | reverse complement strand
TTGCTTGAATAGATTAGCATGGAACAACGGAAGAGGACTTTTGGGCCTGTACTGTTGGCGTGTGGTGCGGGGGTGTGGAGTGAGAAACCGCAAGGTTTTCTTGTTCCTCCCTCACCACATCGGGTCTGAAGTAATGATTAATAGGGACGGTTGGGGGCACTGGTATTTCGTTGTCAGAGGTGAAATTCTTGGATTTACGAAAGACCGCCGACTGCGAAAGCATTTGCCAAGGACGCTTTCATTGATCAAGAACGAAAGTTAGGGGATCGAAGACGATTAGATACCGTCGTAGTCTTAACCATAAACGATGCCGGCCAGGGCTCGGTGGGCAGCACAAACTTTTATCAAGTGGAGGCGCCATCGGGACCTTTAGGGAAACCAAAGCGTTTGGGTTCCGGGGGGAGTATGATCGCAAGATTGAAACTTAAAGGAATTGACGGAAGGGCACCACCAGGAGTGGAGCCTGCGGCTTAATTTGACTCAACACGGGGAAACTCACCAGGTCCAGACATGGGAAGGATTGACAGATTGACAGCTCTTTCTTGATTCCAAGGGAGGTGGTGCATGGCCGTCCAGCTTTTGTTGTGAAATCTCTGTTTGATTACGGTAAACGGCGAGACCTTGACTTGCTGATTGGTGTGCGCCTGCGTTAGCAGGCGTTGGAGATTACGCGCAAGCGTGTCTCTCATCACACCACTCAGAGGGACACTCGGCGTTGCTATTGAGCGTAAGCCGAAGGAAGTTTGAGGCGATAACAGGTCTGTGATGCCCTTAGATGTTCTGGGCTGCACGCGCGCTACACTGACGGGGGCAGCGAGTATGCTTTGGGTGTTTGTGGTGGGGAGCGTGAAAGCGTTTTTCTACGACAGACATCTATTCCTGCGCTGGAAGGCGTGGGGACTCTTGTGAAAACCCGTCGTGCTGGGGATAGATGCTTGCAATTATTCATCTTGAACGAGGAATTCCTAGTAAGCGCAATTCAACAGATTGCGTTGATTACGTCCCTGCCCTTTGTACACACCGCCCGTCGCTACTACCGATTGAATGGTTTAGTGAGGCCTCGGGATTGGCGCGTGGGCGCTGGCAACAGCTGCCCATGTGTTTCTTTGCTGAGAACCTGGTCAAACTTGATCATTTAGAGGAAGTAAAAGTCGTAACAAGGTTTCCGTAGGTGAACCTGCGGAAGGATCATTCCAACAAGGAAAACGTTGAAAAGCGTGGTTGGTGAAAGGAAGGTGAGAATTGGTGAGGGATGGTGAGGAATGGTGAGGGAAGGTGGAGACACTGGACTGAGCCAACCGAGCCAACTGAGCCAACCAACCAACCAAATCGCTCTCGCACGCTTTTGTGTGTGTGGGAGTGAGCATTGTGTGAATGAAGACAAAAACAAAGCAAAAGCATGTGCATGCGTGCATGAGCATTGTGTGTCGCAGTGGAGCACGCATATTGTGTGTGTTGCATTGCGATGGCAGTGTTCTTGTGTGCGTGTGTGCGATGTCATATTGTTTGCCTCGTGCAAAGAAGAAGAAGAAGAAATGAACACAGCAAGCAAGCGTGTGTTTTGGATTGTTGTTGTGGCAGCGGCAGCGATTGCACACACACGACAGTGTGGGCGAAAGCATCTTGTTGCAGCAACAGCAACCAAAAGGCGTGTGCTGTGCTGTGGACATACGTACATACATGATAACCACAAACGAGTGAGTGAGAGAAAGAGAGAGAGCGTTGTGATGTGTTGTGTTTGTGTGTGCCAACAAACATTGTGCGTTGGAAATACACATACACAAACACATGTGCACAGTGCAACCACTCTCACCTCCATCTCAACATCTCATTCAACACAACCAAATAAAAACCATGAGACAACTTTCAACGGTGGATCTCTTGGCTCGTGCATCGATGAAGAACGTGGCAAGACGCGAAATGTAGTGTGAATTGCAGAATTCCGTGAATCATTGAATCTTCGAACGCACATTGCGCCTGTGTGTGTGGGCATGCGCCATTGTGTGCGTGTCTGTGCGTGCGGGCATGTCTGCCTGAGTGTCGCCACTCAATCTCATTGACAATGCGTTTTAGTGTGCTTATGAGGATGTGAGTATGTGTGTGGGTGTATTTGATTACTGCAACTATGCAGCAGCAGCAGCGCACCTTTGTTGGTGTGGTGTTTGTTTGTTGTTGTGTCGCAGTATGAAGAAGCGCCCACGCATGCATGCACTCATATCTCATTTGCACACTGTGCATTGTTGGTGGCCATGGGGTGTTAGTCGATGCGGTGCACACACACATTTTTGCTGTGTGTGTGTATTGTGTGAGACTGGACTCTGAAGAGGAGAGCTTACGACTCCATTGCGATGATAACTGTGATGATGACTGTGAAGAAGAAGATGGAGTGGGAGTTTGTGTGTGGAGCATGTGGATTGCATTGCACGATGATACAATGCCTTGTGCGTTGTGTTGTCGATGTTGATGTGTCACACGCACACACACATCCCACTTCTCTACTCTCATACTGTTGTCATCACTCACTGTCGCTGTGTGGGTGCCGTTGTTGCGAGACCACGGCAAGCACACGCATGATGTATCTGCATATGCATCAGGATACACCAAGCTGTGGAGCGATGTGTCAACTGGCATCGTTGTTCTGCAGCGTGTGTGTATGCTGTGTGTGTATGTGCAGAGGCATGTGCACTTGTGTGCTTGACATCATTTATGTGGCTTTTGTGACACTGGTCATGTGAGCAAAAACACTGAA
>NW_004754896.1:0-1971 GCF_000188695.1 Salpingoeca rosetta | reverse complement strand
TGTGTGGTCCGTTTATTCTCTGAGTCGGGTGTTTGGGAATGCAGCCAAAGCCGGGTGGTAAACTGCATCCAAGGCTAAATACTGGCACGAGACCGATAGCGAACAAGTACCGTGAGGGAAAGATGAAAAGCACTTTGAAAAGAGAGTTAAACAGTACGTGAAACCGTTGACAGAGAATCGCTTGCAGCTAGCAGAGACTGGGCGCGCCTTGTGATCAGGGTTTTTGGTGTGGTGTGTGATGACGGTGCGGGGGGTGTATTGTGTGCACTTGTTGCACATGCGCCGCTGCGTTGCTGTTGTTGTGTGCTGCGCTGCCTGCACTCGCGGGGCGTGTCTGCCAGCATGAGTTTTGTGTGTGAGAGACGGCGATGCGAGGGCGCCCTTGTGCGTGGCGCATCTGCTTTTTGTCTTTTTGTCGCACGCGGGACCGAGGAATTTATCGATGCGGTGGCTTTGTTATGTGGTCTTTGGCATGGGTGCTGTTTTCGGCATTGTGTTGCGCAGACTCTTGTTTTGGCATGGGAGACTCGTTCTCTTGTGCTGTTGACAGAGTGTGTGCGGGCGGTGTTGGGAATGTTGCGCTTGCCGCTTGGCGCACACCACCGGGGAGATGCTGGCGACAGGGCTGCAAACGGCCCGTCTTGAAACACGGACCAAGGAGTCTAACATGTGCGCGAGTGTTTTAGCGAGCATGAAGCTAGGGCGCGCAATGAAAGTGAGAGGTGGGATGCAGTGTTGGGAAGTGTGCGTGAGTACACTTTGAACAGCAGCACTCGCAGCACCATCGACCGATCTGGATTGGGGGAGGGGGAAAAGCACTTTTGTGTGGCTCCACCTCCTCCGCTGAAGGATTTGCGTTTTAGCGCAGATGTTAGGACCCGATAGATGGTGAACTATGCCTGAGTAGGGCGAAGCCAGAGGAAACTCTGGTGGAGGCTCGTAGCGATCATGACGTGCAAATCTGTCGTCGAACTTGGGTATAGGGGCGAAAGACTCATCGAACCATCTAGTAGCTGGTTCCCACCGAAGTTTCCCTCAGGATAGCTGAGACTTATTTTTTGAACTTTTGGTTAGTTTTATCTGGTAAAGCGAATGATTAGAGGCCTTGGGGGAGCCACTTCCCTCAACCTATTCTCAAACTTTAAATGGGTAAGGCGGCGCGCTTTCTTTGTTTATGAAGCGGGCAATGCTGAATAACCGAGTCTCAAGTGGGCCATTTTTGGTAAGCAGAACTGGCGATGCGGGATGAACCGAACGCGGAGTTAGGGTGCCGGAATCGACGCTCATGAGAACCCACAAAAGGTGTTGGTTGATATAGACAGCAGGACGGTGGCCATGGAAGTCGGAATCCGCTAAGGAGTGTGTAACAACTCACCTGCCGAATCAACTAGCCCTGAAAATGGATGGCGCTCAAGCGTCGTACCTATACTCCGCTGTGTGTGGAAGAAAGAAAGCGAGCGAAGCGAGCATTCGTGCTTGTTGCGTCTCAAAACTACATGTAGCCACACACAAGTAGGTGGGCGTGGAGGTGTTTGCGTGAGAGCAATCTTTTGAACAAGCCGTGGAAGCCTGTGGCGTGAGCCTGGGTGGAGGGGCCTCCAGTGCAGATCTTGGTGACAGTAGCAACGATTCAAATGAGAGCTTTGAAGACTGAAGTGGAGCAAGGTTCCGTGGGAACAGCAGTTGGCCACGGGTGAGTCGGTCCTAAGAGATGGGGCAGTCCTGTGTCAAGTGGGGAGTTGTTGCGTGTGTGTGGGTGGTGGTGATATTATCGCCATGCTTGCACACGTGTATATTACCCCAGTCCATCGAAAGGGAACCAGGTTAAGATTCCTGGACCAACGCACGCCACAAAGAATGTTTTGATAGAGCAGCGGCAACGCGTACAAACTCGGAGACGCTGCCGGGGGCCCTGGAAAGAGTTTTCTTTTCTTTTTAACGAGCTGCATTGTGGGGGGGAATAGGGGGAAT
>NW_004754897.1:717621-724622 GCF_000188695.1 Salpingoeca rosetta | reverse complement strand
ACCCCCACACACACAATCAACCTCTTGAGCCAATCCTTATCGCGAGCTTACGGATCTATTTTGCCGACTTCCCTTACCTACATTCGTCTATCAAACTAGAGGCTCTTCACCTTGGAGACCTGCTGCGGTTATCAGTACGGCCAACCACGCCCACATGCAGCGGAGAAAATAGATTAGCACAAGTGCTTCTCTTCTTCCCCCCACACTGCTACCATTCACACCCTCGGATTTTCATGGACCGCCGGGAACGCGCCGGACACCACAACAAAAAAAGGTCAGTGGTGCTTTGCCGAGCCTCTCACCCCATCTCCAGCCAAACTGATTCCAGGGTCAGAGAATGTGAGGACGAAGGTTGAAGAGCGCAGAATAAACTAACACTCGTCCCCCTTACTCCCCCCCACAATGCAGCTCGTTAAAAAGAAAAGAAAACTCTTTCCAGGGCCCCCGGCAGCGTCTCCGAGTTTGTACGCGTTGCCGCTGCTCTATCAAAACATTCTTTGTGGCGTGCGTTGGTCCAGGAATCTTAACCTGGTTCCCTTTCGATGGACTGGGGTAATCAACACGTGTGCAAGCATGGCGATAATATCACCACCACCCACACACACGCAACAACTCCCCACTTGACACAGGACTGCCCCATCTCTTAGGACCGACTCACCCGTGGCCAACTGCTGTTCCCACGGAACCTTGCTCCACTTCAGTCTTCAAAGCTCTCATTTGAATCGTTGCTACTGTCACCAAGATCTGCACTGGAGGCCCCTCCACCCAGGCTCACGCCACAGGCTTCAACGGCTTGTTCAAAAGATTGCTCTCACGCAAACACCTCCACGCCCACCTACTTGTGTGTGGCTACATGTAGTTTTGAGACGCAACAAGCACGAATGCTCGCTTCGCTCGCCTTCTTCCACACACAGCGGAGTATAGGTACGACGCTTGAGCGCCATCCATTTTCAGGGCTAGTTGATTCGGCAGGTGAGTTGTTACACACTCCTTAGCGGATTCCGACTTCCATGGCCACCGTCCTGCTGTCTATATCAACCAACACCTTTTGTGGGTTCTCATGAGCGTCGATTCCGGCACCCTAACTCCGCGTTCGGTTCATCCCGCATCGCCAGTTCTGCTTACCAAAAATGGCCCACTTGAGACTCGGTTATTCAGCATTGCCCGCTTCATAAACAAAGAAAGCGCGCCGCCTTACCCATTTAAAGTTTGAGAATAGGTTGAGGGAAGTGGCTCCCCCAAGGCCTCTAATCATTCGCTTTACCAGATAAAACTAACCTACATTGCAATAAAAGTCTCAGCTATCCTGAGGGAAACTTCGGTGGGAACCAGCTACTAGATGGTTCGATGAGTCTTTCGCCCCTATACCCAAGTTCGACGACAGATTTGCACGTCATGATCGCTACGAGCCTCCACCAGAGTTTCCTCTGGCTTCGCCCTACTCAGGCATAGTTCACCATCTATCGGGTCCTAACATCTGCGCTAAAACGCAAATCCTTCAGCGGAGGAGGTGGAGCCACACAAATGTGCTTTTCCCCCTCCCCCAATCCAGATCGGTCGATGGTGCTGCGAGTGCCAGATAAAGTGTACTCACGCACACTTCCCAACACTGCATCCCACCTCTCACTTTCATTGCGCGCCCTAGCTTCATGCTCGCTAAAACACTCGCGCACATGTTAGACTCCTTGGTCCGTGTTTCAAGACGGGCCGTTTGCAGCCCTGTCGCCAGCATCTCCCCGGTGGTGTGCGCCAAGCGGCAAGCGCAACATTCCCAACACCGCCCGCACACACTCTGTCAACAGCACAAGAGAAAGCACAAGTCTTTCCTCATCCCAAAACAAGAGTCTGCGCAACACAATGCCGAAAACAGCACCCATGCCAAAGACCACATAACAAAGCCACCGCATCGATAATTTCCTCAGTCCCACGTGCGACAGAAACATAAAAAGCAGATGCGCCACGCACAAGGGCGCCCTCGCATCGCCGTCTCTCACACACAAAACTCATGCTGGCAGACACGCCCCGCGAGTGCAGGCAGCGCAGCACACAACAACAGCAACGCAGCGGCGCATATGTGCAACAAGTACACACAATACACCCCCCGCACCACTGTTATGCACAACACCAAAAGCCCTGATCACAAGGCGCGCCCAGTCTCTGCTAGCTGCAAGCGATTCTCTGTCAACGGTTTCACGTACTGTTTAACTCTCTTTTCAAAGTGCTTTTCATCTTTCCCTCACGGTACTTGTTCGCTATCGGTCTCGTGCCAGTATTTAGCCTTGGATGCAGTTTACCACCCGGCTTTGGGCTGCATTCCCAAACAACCCGACTCAAGAGAATAAACGGACCACACACCGCACATCAGCGCACAAAAGTAGCACCAACGGGACTCTCACCCTCTCCGGTGTCCTCTTCCAAGGAAACTCGGTGCTGCGCCAAACAACAATGCACAACAAAAGCTGTGCACCATCACAAAGACATGCGACGGTCCGCATCCCATAAAGACTACAACTCGCCACAAAAAAGAAGCTTGTGGAGATTCCAATGCTTGAGCTCTTCCCGCTTCACTCGCCGTTACTGAGGGAATCCTTGTTAGTTTCTCTTCCTCCCCTTAGTGATATGCTTAAGTTCAGGGGGTACCCTTGCCTGACCTGAGGTCAACAATGAGAAATGAGTAGAAGGGAAGGGTTTGAGAGTTGTAAAGTGGAATGGAGCAGTGAAGTGGATGCAGTCGTTTGTGCACATGACCTGCAACAAGTGCAGTGCTGTGCACACAAAACAGTGCTCCGTCCATCACAATTCCAGCATTCCTCTCTCCCACACATGTTCCCTCTCTTCTTCATCAGTGTTTTTGCTCACATGACCAGTGTCACAAAAGCCACATAAAGATGCAAGCACACAAGTGCACATGCCTCTGCACATACACACACAGCATACACACACGCTGCAGAACAACGATGCCAGTTGACACATCGCTCCACAGCTTGTTGTATCCTGATGCATATGCAGATACAGCATGCGCGTGCTTGCCGTGGTCTCGCAACAACGGCACCCACACAGCGACACTTAGTGATGACAACAGTATGAGAATAGAGAAGTGGGATGTGTGTGTGTGTGAATCACATCAACGACAACAACACAACGCACAAGGCATCGTATCATCGTGCAATGCAATCCACATGCTCTCACACACAAACACCCACTCCTTCTTCATCACAGTCACCACCATCACAGTTATCATCGCAATGGAGTCGTAAGCTCTCCTCTTCAGAGTCCAGTCTCACACAATACACACAGCAAAATGTGTGTGTGCACCGCATCGACTAACACCCCATGGCCACCAACAATGCACAGTGCAAAAATGAGATATGAGGACTACATGCATGGGCGCTTCTTCATACTGCTACACAACAAACAAACACCACACCAACAAAGGTGCGCTGCTGCTGCTGCTGCATAGTTGCAGTAATCAAATCCACACACACACATACTCACACACCCTCATAAGCACACTAAAACGCATTGTCAATGAGATTGAGTGGCGACACTCAGGCAGACATGCCCGCACGCACAGACACGCACACAATGGCGCATGCCCACACACACAGGCGCAATGTGCGTTCGAAGATTCAATGATTCACGGAATTCTGCAATTCACACTACATTTCGCGTCTTGCCACGTTCTTCATCGATGCACGAGCCAAGAGATCCACCGTTGAAAGTTGTCTCATGGTTATTAATTTGGTTGTGTTGAATGAGATGTTGAGATTGAAGTGAGAGTGGTTGCAGTGCATGCGTGTGCATGTGTGTATTCCAACGCACAATGTTTGTTGGCACACACTCACACACACATCACAACGCTCTCACTCTCTCTCTTTCCCTCACTCACTCGTTTGTGGTTATCATGTATGTATGTATGTCCACAGCACAGCACACGCCTTTTGGATGCTGCTGCTGCAGCAAGATGCTTTCGCCCACACTGTCATGTGTGTGCAATCGCAGCCGCTGCCACAACAACAATCCAAAACACACTTGCTTGCTGTGATCATTTCTTCTTCTTCTTTGCACGAGGCAAACAATCTTTACATCCACATCGCACACAAGAACACTGCCATCGCAATGCAACACACACAACATGTGCTCCACGGCGACACTCACAATGCTCATATGCACGCATGCACATGCTTTTGCTTTGTTGTTGTCTTCATTCACACAATGCTCACTCCCGCACACAAAAGCGTGTGAGAGCGATTTGGTTGGCTTGGTTGGCTCGGTTGGCTCGGTTGGCTCAGTCCAGTGTCTCCACCTTCCCTCACCATCCCTCACCATCCCTCACCTTCCCTCACCAACCACGCTTTTCAACGTTTTCCTTGTTGGAATGATCCTTCCGCAGGTTCACCTACGGAAACCTTGTTACGACTTTTACTTCCTCTAAATGATCAAGTTTGACCAGGTTCTCAGCAAAGAAACACATGGGCAGCTGTTGCCAGCGCCCACGCGCCAATCCCGAGGCCTCACTAAACCATTCAATCGGTAGTAGCGACGGGCGGTGTGTACAAAGGGCAGGGACGTAATCAACGCAATCTGTTGAATTGCGCTTACTAGGAATTCCTCGTTCAAGATGAATAATTGCAAGCATCTATCCCCAGCACGACGGGTTTTCACAAGAGTCCCCACGCCTTCCAGCGCAGGAATAGATGTTTGTGAATGCAGAAAAGCACAAGACTTTCCCCACCACAAACACCCAAAGCATACTCGCTGCCCCCGTCAGTGTAGCGCGCGTGCAGCCCAGAACATCTAAGGGCATCACAGACCTGTTATCGCCTCAAACTTCCTTCGGCTTACGCTCAATAGCAACGCCGAGTGTCCCTCTGAGTGGTGTGATGTGGGGAGTGCTTTCGCACAGCCCCCACCAAGAAAGCGCACGCTTCCCTACACCAATCAGCAAGTCAAGGTCTCGCCGTTTACCGTAATCAAACAGAGATTTCACAACAAAAGCTGGACGGCCATGCACCACCTCCCTTGGAATCAAGAAAGAGCTGTCAATCTGTCAATCCTTCCCATGTCTGGACCTGGTGAGTTTCCCCGTGTTGAGTCAAATTAAGCCGCAGGCTCCACTCCTGGTGGTGCCCTTCCGTCAATTCCTTTAAGTTTCAATCTTGCGATCATACTCCCCCCGGAACCCAAACGCTTTGGTTTCCCTAAAGGTCCCGATGGCGCCACCATGCTTTGAAACATTTGTGCTGCCCACCGAGCCCTGGCCGGCATCGTTTATGGTTAAGACTACGACGGTATCTAATCGTCTTCGATCCCCTAACTTTCGTTCTTGATCAATGAAAGCGTCCTTGGCAAATGCTTTCGCAGTCGGCGGTCTTTCGTAAATCCAAGAATTTCACCTCTGACAACGAAATACCAGTGCCCCCAACCGTCCCTATTAATCATTACTTCAGACCCGATGTGGTGAGGGAGGAATAAGAAAACCTTGCGGCTTCTCACTCCACACCCCCGCACCACACGCCAACAGTACAGGCCCAAAAGTCCTCTTCCGTTGTTCCATGCTAATCTATTCAAGCAAATCAAATGACTGCCTGCTTTGAACACTCTAATTTTTTCAAAGTAAAGCCCCCAACAGCGCCCCACCACTACGTGACTTGACACACACCCAATCAAGGGCACGCGCCAAAGGCGCCACCAGGGAATATTAAAACTGCAGAGCGCAAACAGTGCGGGGCAAAGGCGAAACGTTGTCTCACCCCCACCACACACCGTGAACCCCGCATGAAATCCAACTACGAGCTTTTTAACTGCAACAACTTTAGTATACGCTTTTGGAGCTGGAATTACCGCGGCTGCTGGCACCAGACTTGCCCTCCAATTGTTCCTTGATAAGGTCTTTACATTGTTCTCATTCCAATTGCACAGTGCATAAAAAACACCGTGCATTGGTATTTATTGTCACTACCTCCCTGTGTCAGGATTGGGTAATTTGCGCGCCTGCTGCCTTCCTTGGAAGTGGTAGCCGTCTCTCAGGCTCCCTCTCCGGAATCGAACCAAATGTTCCCCGTCACCCGTTGTCACCATGGTAAGCCAATACCTTACCATCGAAAGTTGATAGGGCAGAAATTCGAATGAGACACCATCACACACAAAAGTGTAACGGTCAGCAAAGTTATTCTGATTCACCAGTCATGTTCCTGCTGGCTTTATACCTAACAAATGCAGCCCTCGAGAAGAAAAAATGCGCATACACACACCTCTCTCTCGGGCCTTGTCGCACGTATTAGCTCTAGAATTACCACGGCTATCCGTCTAGCACAACACCGCTCCGAAAAACGAGTTGCAAACTATCAAATAAACTATAACTGATTTAATGAGCCATTCGCAGTTTCACAGTATCAAGAATACTATTCATACTTAGACATGCATGGCTTAATCTTTGAGACAAGCATATGACTACTGGCAGGATCAACCAGTTATCTCTCCATAGAAGGGGCAGTCGCAGTTTGGGGTGTGTATGAGTGTGCGTATGAATTTGTATATGAATGCGTGTGCAGAAGTGTGTGAATGCGTGTGGGTTGTTAAGCCCACACACAATGCACACACAATACACAACACATCACATTGCACACACACACGCACAGCACACCACAGCTGCCGCCCAGCTATGGCTGTCGAAGATTCAGAAGAGACAAGAGAGGGACACAAAAGGGACAAGAGAGAAACACACAACAATGCAATGAATGCATGCTATGCATCTTCCCTTCTTCTTCCCTCAGTTTTGTTCACTCACTCACTCCTCCTGCACCTCAACAAACAAAGCTTCCACAAGCAACACGCACATCGCTGCACGTGCCACTCGGGTCGTTCTGTTTTTCTTTTTGGTTTTGTTCTTGTGGCTATGCACACAACAACAACCCCAGACACACACGAAAAGTGTGCGGATGAGCAGTGTCATTCAATGCAGTACACAATGTGTGTGCTGTTCTCAGCGAGTGCCACTG
>NW_004754897.1:707547-717477 GCF_000188695.1 Salpingoeca rosetta | reverse complement strand
GTGCCCATCAGCAGCATGCAGCGCGCATGGCTCTCTTTCGAAACAACACACAACACTGTTTCGCATCAAATAGACTTCATCCACGCATGTGTGCGTGCCCAACATCGTCATCGTGCTCACAGCACAGTTTGCCTCCACTCATGATCGAGTGTTGCTCAAGGCACCCTCTCAAGAAGAACAATCCACACCGCGATCACAGCGGCGGAATTGCCTCCTGCATGCGCAAGCTTGGTATCATCAAGGACAGTCGCCACCTGCCGTTATTCAAAAACAACAGACAGACAGCGCCCACCCTCTATCAGAGATCACAGCAGAGAAACACACATACATGTGCCTTGCCGTCACTCCGCCAGCGGCTTGCAACTTGCTTCAACATCATAGACTTTTGGCTCAACACCAGCAATCCATGCAAAGCTTTGCTTGCTCTCGCTCGCAATACTTCATCGACCCGCATGTCACAGCGGGCTGCGTCTTGCCTCCAAAGGCAACCACAGCCACACCCACAACACACAGCTGACAACGTTTTCTGTTTCACTGTGCCACATCCACGTGTGCAGCAAAGCTACTGCCAGCCATTCCCCAACACACAAACACATGTTGGCTCATCGCCCTTCTCCCAACGCACAGCTACACACACAAGGAAAATGCAAGCCCTTTCATGCGCACACACGTCATCTACGCGCCAGGCACATCGCTGTGCCCGGGTCTCAATACACCATGCGTGCAGGCCTGCTTCCTGCGTCTCGCTATGTCACATCACTGTGAGGAGAGAAGAACAATCAAGAGCCAACAAATGCGTGTTCGTGTGAGGAGAATGTCCAGCGCTTCACACTGTCACCCTCAGAGGAAGCTGAACAATCAGCTCGCCCTCTTTCCGCAAACACAGTCGTTGCTCGCCACAAGCGCATATGTCGTGTGTTGCTTTGCTTCTGTATGGTAGAAGTGCGTTTGCTCAAGATGCGAGTGATCACAAGAGCACACATAGAGACACGAGCAATCGCTTGCTCGCCTCCCCACATGTGCCTCATCACACCCACACACATCGCTCACGCATCACACACACAAGTATCCACACACACAAATACGCGCCCGTGCTGTTCTCATTGCATGTGCTGTGCATGCATGTGTGCTCGTGCAAGCATTGCTTACAACACAAACAAGTGTCGCTTCGCTTTGCCTGCAGTCACACACACACTACACACACGCACACGCAAATGAAGAGAGAGGTCGCTCAGAACACAGCAGAACAAAGACCCAGGAAGAAAGAAAAGTTGTAGCTGCAAGGGCGCAGACGCGGCTTTTCGTGCCCGCAAGCAATCCTGCTCAGCGACATTCGCCTTGCTCTCATGCTTGCGCCTCTACTCAGCGGCTCTTTGCCCTTGCCTTCTCTTTTTCTTTTTTGTCTTGCTCATTTGCATCCTTCCTCTCATGTATGCCAATCCATCGAGCGGCAGCTGTTTGAATTGCTGCTTTGTCCTAGTGTACTTTGCCTGCAGGCACCGCAATCTAGATTCAGTGATTCTGCTAGATCTAGATTTGTGACTGGATCTAGCTGGTGCGCACAGCTTCACTGCATCAAGATTCTTCACATTGCTCACACCCCAGATTCCCCTGGCTCGTGACCAACCAATGCTTGCATGCATGCAATTTGCTTCGCTTGCGTACGCTGCACATCAGCTGCAGCTGCACTGGTGCATCGCGACGCAGTGTTCAGACACTACTCATGACAGTATTGGGGGCTTTTTTCATCACATGATCGCACTTTTTCTGAACCCCTTTTTGACTTCACCGCCCCAGTCTCCCTACTCCGGTGATCAAGTGAGCAAGCGAGCAAACGTCACTGCACCATGCCATGAGCTGCAGCAACAGGCACAAGACCACGTGGCTGGCTTGCAGGCACACGTGTGCGCGCGAGCACACTGCACTGTGCGCACTTCTACTTGCCTGCAGGCACGCTGCGCTGAAGCAAGAAGGAGCAAAGCGGAGGAACTGCGGAGTAGAGCAGCAAGGATGGATTCGTTTCCATGTCATTGCACAAGAGACAAGCAAGCAGGCAGAGAACGACGAGGAGCAGCGCAAGGCATACGTGTACACGTGTGTGTGCATGCGTTTGTGTGTAGATGTTGCCTGCAGGCACGGGAACGTGTTTCTGATTAAAGTGGATTGAATGAGTAGCAATCCTCTGCTCACTGCAGACACAATTGCATGCGATTGTGCAGTGCTGCTGTGTTTGTTCTGACTACTCACAACGTCTCCTACTTGCATTGGATTCACTCCACTTCATCCGTCTACTCACTCGCAGACACCCACAACTTCTCCTGCTTGCATTGGATTCACTCCACTACATCCCGCTACTCACTGTTGTGTTACTCGCAAGCACTCACAACATCTCCTACTTGCATTGGATTCACTCCACCACAATCCCTCTACTCACTGTTGTGTTACTTGCATGCACTCACAACTTCTCCTGCTTGCATTGGATTAACTCCACTACATCCCTCTACCCACGCGCAACCACTCACAACATCTCCTGCTTGCATTGGATTAACTCCACTACATCCCTCTACCCACGCGCAACCACTCACAACATCTCCTGCTTGCTTTGGATTCACTCCACTTCATCCGTCTACTCACTCGTAGGCACTCACAACTTCTCCTGCTTGCATTGGATTCACTCCACTACACCCGTCTATTCGCTGCAGACACTTCATGCGTACGCTTGCTTGCTCTGTGCGTGTTGCTCGCAAGCACCCACAACTTCCCTTGCTTCCACCTTGTTCACTTCACAACACTCCTCCACTCACTCGCCACTGTGTCACAGCATCACCCACCATGCCTGCACGTACCTGCAATCGACCCCTCATCAATCCTCACATTCACTCACTCACCGCTCTGTCACTCCGCTCACCACTTCACTTCACTCCACTTCACTCGACAGCATCGCCTCGCTTCTTGGATTCACTCTCCAACATCACCTGCGCTTCCTCTCTCTCGTCCCCAGCAGCGATATGTTCAGGTGTGTAAGAAGCTCGCTGCGATCGCCTTCTTCTCTTCCCACTTTACCTTCTCTCTTCGTGCATGCTTGCTACTGCTTCAATATTTGTGCTCCTGCTTCCTTTGCTCCACCGCCACAACACACAACACAACACACACATGCATGTGCCGCTTTGTCCCTTTGTCTCACCCTTCACTCACTTGCGCCTTTCCCTCTTCCCTTTGCCTTTCCACATTCCATGTGTTGCATTGTTGCTTTGCTCTTGCTGCCACATGCTTCATTCACCCTTGGCTCTCCCTCTCTTCTATCCACTCACCACCACACAGCACCTCTCCACACAACATCACTCGTCCTTCACTTCACTTCACGCAACACAGCACCACAACACAGCCAACCGCTGTGTGCATTCATGCTTGCCTTCGTCCCTTTCTGTCGCCACCTTGTCACCACAAGCCTGGTTTGTCCATTTCACCTGCGTTCCACCACCCTTTCTGTCTTGTTTCAATTCTTGCCACTGCTGTTGTTGTTTCCATGCGCTTGCATGCCTTCCCTTGTCCATGTTCACTACTTTGTGCCGCCACTCCTTCCCCTTCACTTCCCTTTCCTGCCTCGTTCATGTTTCATGCTGCATGTGTTACAACACATCATAAACCCATCAAGCCCACACTGCCGCCTTCTTCACCATCAGCCCTGTTCACATCCACCATCACCAGTCGCTGCAATCATCACTCGCTTCATCCTTGCCCCCACTCCCTCGTTCACTGCTGCTGCTGCTGTCCTCACCTGCGTGCAACACCCACTCCACAGCCACACGCCCAGCTCACCACTAACCCAAGTCACATCACAAGCAACACACACTGTGTTGACTTCACCGCAACCATCAACAACCATCCACACCAGCACCAGCATCACACGACACACACAGCTGCACATGCGTGTTGCATTGTATATTTCCACTTCACTTCAGCAACACGACAGCAAGCAAACACACACACGCACGTGGCAGGAATAAACGAGAAAGTATCCCCATATCAACTGCAAGCAACACACACAAAAAGCGACAGCTGCATGCAGCGTCACACCGCTTCACTCCCCCATCAACCGCCATCATCACCTTCAGCCAATAACAACAACAACAGCAGCAGCAGTGTGCATGCTGTGGCAAGAGAGAACAGAGAGAGAAAGGGAAAGGGACGGGAGGAAGGCAGAAGGATACAAGGAGAGAGACGTGCACGCTGTCAACAACAACACGACACAACAACACAACACAACACAATCAACACCACCCGCTCACGCTCCCCTCCTTCTCCAACGAGGTGCGTGGTCTATGGGCAGCCCCACGTCTTGCTTGCTTGTCCTGTGTCCTTGCTTGCTCGTGTGTCCTTGCTTGGTTGTGCGTGTCATGTCATGGGTTCCAACAAACAGCCTGCACTTCCCCCGCACAAGCATCCATGTGTGCATGTGCATGTGCGTGTGGGGATGACAAAGAGGGAAGAGGGAATGGAGCAGAAGAAGAAGAAAGGGAGAGGTGGGAGGTGCGCGAGCACAGACGATGGTGATGGGCGCACACGACGTGGGTATGGTGAACACACACACACACACACACACACGATCACACAAGCACAGAGAAGCAGCATCGCACAGCAGACACAGCAGACACAAACAGGGGAAACAAGAGCAGCAGCAGCACAACACACACACACACACACGCACCAAGGGAAGGACATCAGCCAGCCAGCATCATCCAACACCCCTTGCATCCACTAGTCCATGCACGCAGCGGTGGTGGTGGCAGCAGCAGCAGAGGGAGAGAAGGCAGAGTGTGCCCTACCGTGCCTGCCTGCCTTGGCTGGCCTGTGTGGGGATGTGTGTCTGCACACCCACCCACTGTGTGTGTGTTTGCGTGTGTCACCATCCAAACACACACATGCGTGTGAGACAGAGGGAAGCAGGCAGCCACCACACACACACACACTGTGTGAATTACAAGCAGACACAGCATGAGCGACATGCACACAGTCACAGTCACAGTCACAATCACACCTTCATATGCAAGTGCAACGCACTGTGAGGTGGCATCAGACTGCTGCGTGTCTGTCAGCATGCATGTGTATTTACACACACACGTGTGTGTGTGCGTCGATGCAGTCCATCATCCCTTTCTGTCTGCGTGTGATCCAAATGCATCCACAGCAGCAGGAGTGCGTGTGAGATCACAACACCCACCACAGCCACGTCCCACCTCTCCCTCCTTCACAAACACACACCCCACACAGCAGTCAAACCAATTGACAGAACTCACCCAAACTCACGGTGCCGGCGTGCCATGAGCCTGTGCAGTACATATGTCAGCCTCACCGACCGTGGGCAACGCCTTGCATGCCTTTGGCCCTGCACACATCCATGGTGTGGTCGGTGCTGTGCGTGTTTTCTGCTTGCACCTGTTCACCATCACACCATCACCCACCACACCCCACACAATCCACGGAACCAAACGAAACCACCCACAACAGGACCGCCAGTGAGTGCCCGTCACAGCGCGCACCCTCTCCCTCCTCTCCACCAACACTGTGCCAGCCACGCACACGAACAACGCAACCCACCATCTCCCACTCAAGCACACACACACGCACCTTGATTCGCGTTTCGTCTGTTGCTTGTTGCTGTTTGTTTGTGTTGGTCTTGTTGGTTCGTGTTTGGGCGATTTGTGGAAGATGCCACAAATAATCGCCCACTGCTGCGTTTGTGCGGCAACTGCTGTTTGCTTTTGCTTGTTGAAGGGCGGACTTGCTTGCTTTGCTTGGTTGGTTGGTTGGTTGGTTGGTTGGTTGTATTCAATGAGACAAGAAGGAGAAGAACGAGGGGGAAAGGGGAACAGCACTGTGTGTGTGTGAATGCAACGCAGGCTCACAGGCCTTGCAGGCTGAGGAGGGAAGGGAGAAGGGGACAAGAAAGGGGGGGGGGATGGAAAAGAAGAAGAAACAGCACACACACACACACACACACAGCTGTGGACAGCATGCGCCCCCTCTCCTCTCCTCTCTTCTTCGCTTCCTGCTCCTCCTCCTTCTCACAGCCACAACAGACAACCAACAGCCACAAAGGGCTGGAAGAGAAAACAAACAAGGCAACAGCCACCCAGCCAGATTGCCATGGAAGAAAGAGGCGAGGCGATGGAGGAGGGAAAGGAGAACACCGTCCATCAACACGCACACATCTGTTGGGAGCATAACGTCTTGTGTCCTTGCTTCCCTCCTTCCTTTCCTTGGGTTGGGTTGAGTTGGGTTGGTTGAGGTGGCACAGCTCGCCATGGCGTGTCCATGCGTGGTGCTGGGGGTGTTGGATGTGGGCGTGGATGGGTTCCTCTCTCTGCGTGTGGAAAGGGGTGGAGGGAAACAGTGGAAGGGGTGGCAGCAGCAGAAAGGAGGAGGAAGGAGAAGAAGCAAGGGGAGGGGGTGGATGTGAGCATGCCATGCATGAGTGGACAATAACAACACATGGGGGTGCAATGATGATGACGTGGTTGGTTGTGTGTTGTGTGTGATGGCACAAGAACACAAAGGTCAACCACAACCACACACACACACACCTCATCGTCGATCAACGCATCTGCCTGATATATGCGCACACGCGCACGCACATCTGCAGTCGCACACACACACGGTGTCACACATGGCATTGTAGAGTGAGACAGCGCACCATGCACACGCATGCACAGCAATGCAACCACAACCACCACAACCACCACAACGACAACATCTCCCCCATCTCCACCCCCCAAATGCACGGTCACATGACCAGGTACACAGCCGTGGTGGTGATGGTGGCCATGATGAATGCCTTCCTCGCTCTTCCCCTCAACCCCCTTCCACCAAAAACACGCACACCATTGCGTGCCCTCACCTCGTGCATCGTGTTGCAGTCGGCGTGGTTGATGGCGATGTACACGCACACACGCACACATCGTGTGAATATGTGTTCCCGGTTGAGATGAGCAAGGGGAGGGAGAGAAATGGGCGACATGACACGACGGCCAGTCAACCCCAGCCAATCCAATCCGGCATCCACCGCCGTGTGCTGCTTCCTGCAGTCATCATCATCATCATCATCACAATCACAATCACACGCACACAGGTGCAAGGAAAAGGAATGAGCCACTGATATGTGTGTCACTGTCATGTGATACCACCACCACACCATTCACGTGCATGTGCACACACACCGCTATCCCCCAACCAACATCATCGCCCTCCTATAACTTCCCTTCCCTCCCTCCTTTCGCTCTGCACTCCCACATCGCACCACCACCGCCATCACCACCACCATCACCGTGTCACTTCCCCTCCCCCTGCTTCCCACCCCTCGACACAACACAGCCCACCAACCAACCAACCGCCAACGATCATCCTCACCTGTGCTTGATGCAGCCAGCCAGCCAGCCAGCCAATGTGCCACAGCGAACCCAAAACGAGGGAACCCCAATCACATGCCACGGCCACCATCATCATCGCTGATGGAGCAGAAAGAGGAGATGAAGGGGAAGAGTGGTGGGCACGAGCCGTGTCCTTCCTTGTCCTCATCGGTGCAGCCCCAAACACGCTGCACAGCACACGCACACGCACGGCCATCATCACAGCACCACCACCCCCAGCAGCGACAGCAAGATGTCTGCCTGCCTGTGAGGCAAGGAGAAACCAACCAGAGACGAACAATGACCGGTGATGGTGAGGACACCAAAGGAGAGACACAAGGGACCACGCATGGGAATATGCAGCATGTTGTGGGCGGGTGCACCAGATACACACGAGAACAACGAAGCAAGCACCCAACAAGCAAGCAACCAGGCACACGATATCACATCCACCACATCCACCACTGCTGCTGAAATACCTGTGTTGGCCGCTGTCTCGATCACGCCTCAACAGTTCCACATCACATGGGGAAGGTTGATGATGATGATGACACAGAGCAAAGGCGATTGGTTGGGAAAGGAGGAAGGGGATTCGGTTGGGAAAACCCGCACATGTCCGCCTGCAGCCACGCACACGCACACATTGAATTGTGTGATTGATTCATGTGAGACACACGTCAGTGCAACCACCCTACAGCCAATGTCTGCTCTGGTGTGTTGGCATGCATGTGTAGATGCGTGTACAAGCGTGCGTACGTGCGTGTGAATGTGTACTACCACCCCATCACACACACACACACACAGCCAACGTCTCATCTTGTGCCTTCTTCTCTCGCACAATTGTGTGTGCGTGTATCGCCCTGCTCGTGTCATGAGGGCTTGGGAAGAGAACGGCCACCGTCCTGTGCAAATCACACACATGTGCACATGCGCAAGCACAAACAACAAATCAGCAAGAATCACACCACACAGTGAGCCAGCATGGCAGAAACAAAGCACATCCACCTCCTTGTGCCACATTCGCATCACCCACATCACCACCTGTGCACGCACATGTCACATCCCCACACAGACACCACATCACCACCGCCACAAGCATCACGCCTGCGCATGCGTGTGCGTGCGCCGTGTACATCCACCACAAACCACTCACCACCATCATCGTCATCGTCATGTGAGGCAACGGCACATCGACGCACATTACCCCCTGCATGTATATGCGTGGAGAAAGAGGTGAGTTGTCACAGAATCAGGTTATCAACGACAACAACACCCATTGCCACCACCAACAGACCCAACGACATCCAACCAGCACCGCACAATCACACACATACATGCTGATGTTCACACCCAACACATCATACACCACCACGTCACCACCACAACCACCGCCATTCATCTCACCTCCACATCCACGGTCGAAGCTGCTACTGACAAATGATGACGACGACGAGGTCGAGGAGGAGATAGACGAGAGACGGAAGAAGCACGCTCATCCACAATGCAGCCACATTAGCTGTGTTGGTGCTGCTGTTGGTGGTGAAAACGGTGAAAACAAACGGCCCCTTGCCACGCCGTGTCCATTTGCTCGCTCGCTCGGCTGCTTGCTTGGTCGGTTGGATAGATGGAGACGGATGCATGGTACTGTGTCACAATCAAGCGAAAAAGGGAGAAGAAGAAAAGACACATGAGTGGACAGAACAGACAAGGAAAGAGGGAGGCGAAGGAGGAACACAACATGTCAACCAACACACACACACATACACATCTAAGTCGCCCCTCTCACCTTCATCACTCGTCATCATCGTCATCGTCGTTGGTTCCACCGCTTCATGCACCTCCTCAACGCTGTGAAACGTGTGTGTGTGTACAGACACAAGAAGAGGAGAATGCAGGGGGGGTGAGGTTGACAGCGAAGCATCATCAACCACACGCCAGCCCCATCCAACCACCCGCATTGACACACAACCACACGCACACATGTTGTCCCCACCACCACACGCACGCACACACACATGCTCACCTCTTCGTCAGAGCGGCTGACATGTGCAATGTCTTCCTCACGCCAGATTGGGGCTGGTGTCGGCCGGTTGATGGCGGCTGTGCAGTCGATGGCGATGATGACGGTGATGGTGACAGCGGAGCTGCGGTGGAAGAGAGAGAAAGGAGAGAGAAATGGAGAAGGTTGATGATGATGGGTCGTTCATGGCGGCTGCTTTCCCCTCCTCTGATGTGGCCCTGGTGTCCATGCAACCAACACACAACGACAAGATACAACGATATCATCACACAAAGGCACAGGCATGGCATGTGAGCGCAGCAGACGTGTTCACCTTCCGTCCCCTCCTCTGCTTTCCCCCTCCGCACTCCATGACACACACACACCTGCTGCACATGACTGCGTCGCTGTGGTTGGATGTGCCCACCATGACCATGGACGTGTGTGTCCACAGCTGCTGCTCCCAACCCATCATGTGTGCACCGCCCATCATCCCTCCAACGATCCTCAGGCAGCCATCCCTGC
>NW_004754897.1:703148-707421 GCF_000188695.1 Salpingoeca rosetta | reverse complement strand
CAAAGCATCCATGAATGGGCTCACCTTGCTCACGCATATTGGGAACCCTGCATGAGCACAACAGCGGCAGCTGAATCAGATGCAGCAGCAGCCGAATCGGGGAAGTTGCAGCAGCAGCAGCCCGGCATGCTAGCCCACATCCATCAACATCCTGATGAGTGCTTGTTCCTCACCACCTGAGCATATGTGCATGTGTGTGTGTGCGTGGTTGCAGGGGGCGTGGTTGGGTACAGAACGCAACAGGCACAGAGCAAGCCATCACGTCAGCACAGCAGAACGAGTGAGTGACATCACACGCACCACTTGTGCGTGTGTGTGTATGTGTGCGTGTGTCAGTGTGTGACCATCATCCCCATCAACCCCCTTCCTCTTGTTCGCTTCACCACACCCCATCACCGCACCCTATCACACCACCAACCAACCGCCCATCACCACCCACATACCATGTGTGAGGCAAGTGCAGCTGGCACGCGTGACAAGGATCCTCGACATTTCCCTCATCCTGCCTGTGCGTGTGCATCACCTGTAAGTGTGTTTGTGTGCGAGCACCAGCATGGTGAGTGAGTGGGAGGGAAAGAGGGAGTATGAATATGTGCGCAGCTACACTGCTGCTGCCACCGCTGCTGTTGTGCATGCATGTGTGTGAAGAAGAAAGGGAAGAGAGAGAAAACAGAAAACAGAAGGGAAGGAACAAGACATGCTGCACCCCATTCCATCCATCCATCCCTCTTCCTCACACCACCACACACCATCGTCCTCTGTCATCAGCCAGCCACACCACACCACACCACACTCATCCAGCATCCCCCACCCCACCTCACCTCATCCCATCCATCCATCACATCTCCCCTCCATTTCCCTCTTCTTCTTGCCCTCACCTCTGCTTGCTGCTGCTTCCAACTTGTGCTGTCGCTACCTGTTCCCAGCAGCAAACAGCCAGCTTCCGCCAGCAGCAGCGGGCGATGGGTTGGTTGGTTGGTTGGCTGGGAAATGTGTTCAGCAGCAAGTGATGGTGGTGGTGCATTCTCTGCTGCTGCTGCATCGGCGGTGGAGGGTGTGTTGGCTGCTGCTGCTGCTGCTGTTGTTGTGATGGCTGCCAGGGAGGGCGAGAAAGAGCGGGAAAGACGAGCAGTGGCTGCAAGGTGGAGAATGTTCAGGTGTGCAGCCAGTTGTGTGTGTGAACGAAGAATGAGACAGCGCATCAAGCAAGGCAAAACAGGCAGCCGCACCACACACATGTACACATTGATGTGGGACAACAAGGGGAGACAGGAGCAGCAGAGACAACGATCACAGACACGCACACTGGTGCGGTGCGCAGCATACACACGCATGCATGTGCAGAGATGCACTCACGTTGCTCATTGCTTGCTTGTTTGTGGTGTATTGTTAGTGTTGCTGTTTCCGCAGCCGCATACAGCGTGGCTGGATGGTCATCACATGGCAGCGCCCGTCTGTTCATCCCACCAGAGCAGTGGTGCTCGGTGCAGGAGGGGGTGACAGCTGCTGGCTCAAGTGCCCTCTGTGTGTGGCGACAAGCCGAAAAGAAAGAAAAACAAGCGTGGAGGGTGGTGTGATGATGGGAAGAGGGAAGGGTGTGAGCAAACACACAAGAAAATGAGGAGGCGGTGATGATGGCGTGTGTGGTGGGTGGAGAAGAGAACACGCACGTCGAGACACACACACACACATACACACACACACCATACACACCTGTCTGGGTGATGCAGTGGTTGGATTACCATTCATCCATCAGCATGGTTGGTGAGGGTTGCCCACTGCCTCACGCATCAGCCAGCACCTGTTGCTGCTGCTGCTGATGATGATGATGGAATATATTCATCTGCACGCACGACCACAAACGAGCAAGCAACAACAACAACAGTGACCAGCGTGTCACAGACAGAAAGGAGGAGAAAGAAGGGGGAGGATGAGCAGAAACACAACCCCGTGCACACACACATACATTGGCTGTGATGTTGGTTGATGTCATTTCCCCCTCTCTCCCATGTGTGTGCTGCTCACTGGTTGAGAGGTTGCATGATCCATTCTCAGGGCCGCCCCTGCACGACGGTGGCTGATGGCAGTCGTTGTTCTGTCACCACACAACGGTGAGCAAGTGTGTGAGTGTGAGTATGTGCATTTGTGAGTGCCACACGCAGTGGTGTGTTGGTTGTGATCCACCCACCCATGCGTGGATGGATTGATGGATGATGGTCCACATAAGTGTGTGTGTGTGGCTGTGTGTGCACGATGACAGCGTGCGCTGTGTTGTTGTTGTTCTTGATGGTGGTGTTGGTGGTTGTTGCTATGCGCAGTGTGCAAGGAGGAGAAGGGGAAGAGGAGGAGCACGGAGTGAGAGAAGGAAGTGGGTGCACTCAATCTCACCCTCACCTGTCGATGGATGGGTCATTCATGTGGTCGTTGGTTGGTTGGTTGGTTGTGAGTGGTTCATCACAGGAGAAGGAAATGGACAACGATGGATGGATGGATGGATGGAAGGGAGAAGGGGAGATACGGTGCGCACACTCTCCCTGCACATGTGCGTGTGTGAATGCGTCAGCGAGAAGGACGACGAAGGGAAGAGAAGGAAGGCAAGGAAGGAAGGAACGTGGCACGCACAACCACTAATGTGTGTGTGTGCACGAACCAATGACACGTTCCCACCTCCTCACCTCACATCACCTCACCCCACCTCCCCTCACTTCACCTCACCTCACCTGCCTGTCAGCAGCGACGACGACCATGGTCACCATCACCATTCCAACCACCATCACACACACACACCAGCTGCTGCCCAGAAGAAGAAGAATGAAGCAACGGCGAGTGGATTGGTTGGTTGGTTGGTTGGAAAGCAGAATCGGTTGTTTGCTCGTTTCTGCTCGTTTCTGGGTTTTTTGGTGTGTGTGCGATTTTCCTCTTCCTCTTCTTGCTGGCTCTGCCTTGATAAATGGCTTGTCTTGCACTATTGTCGGCAACGTTCACACCAACGGGATCACGCCCGCTCTCGTCCGATCGCGGAAGCTAAGCCCGTTTGGGCCCGTTCAGTACTGCCGTGGGTGACCAGGCGGGAATCACGGGTGATGTTGCTCCCCTTCTTTTTTTTTCTCTCTCCCATATGGGCCTGCTGTGGTTGCTGCTGTGGTGCTGCTGTGCTTGCTGTCTCTCCTTCACTTCCCTCTTCCCCCTTGGTTTGGCTTGGTTCGGTTTACTTCTTCTCTTCTTCTTTGCTTGCTAAGCTGACTTGCTTGCTTCCACTTCGTGGGGTGAAGAGGTGGTGGCGTGTGTTGGCTCATCTCCTCTCTCTCTTGTTGCTTGACTGCAGCGTTGCTTTGCTTCACACACACACACACACACACACACACACACACACACACACACACACACACACACTGCCTGGCTGACATCGTGTCATCTCAACGCGTTTACTTCCATGTACTGACGCAGAGGAACCACACACAGGTGGGCTGAACTATTGAACTAGTGACAAAGCTGATCTTGGTCACGCTGTTAGACATCTTCCTCCTCCTCCTCCTCCTCCTCCTCCTCCTCCTCCTCCTCCTCCTCCTCATCCTCATCCTCATCGTCGTCGCAAACACATCACATGGGTGCATTATCCTTGGCCGCCTTTCGTCGGTGGGCGGGGGTGTTGCACCATACAGACTCCTGCATCACATCGTGTGGCGTCTCATTGGGCGTGTGGTACGCCAGCCCTTCCACTTGCATCTTTCCCCTGCGAGCATTTGCGTGTGTGTGTGCGCATGAAGGTGTTGGTGATGGCAGCGAGATGCTGTGAGGTGACCGCGCTGATTCGCACCCCTGCACACGATCCCCTGCACACACACACACACACACACACACACACACACACACACACACACACACACACACACACCCTCACCTTCCAAAACTTGTCGCCCCTTAACGGGTTGATCCTGGCAGACTCCCGCAGGGGTTGCAGGCAGCAATAACACAGTCATGACACACGAGTTGGCAGATGGAGAGAGTGGGTGAATGGACATGAGAACCAGCGAGCAACGCACACACTACACCACGAACGTCGGCACACTCACTCCACAACTCCCTGTCCCAATGAATCGCTCCCTCACCCTGTGTGCACTTGGGTGGAGAGGGACTTGAAGAACTCCTCACACATAAACACAACGCGTCTGCGCCTCATCTCTCTCACCTTATCAGGGAGTGACCGCAGGATCCTCCACACAGCTGGAACACAGATGTGTGTGTGTGTGTGTGTGTGTGTGTGTGTGTGTGT
>NW_004754897.1:700283-701768 GCF_000188695.1 Salpingoeca rosetta | reverse complement strand
TGGTTCGTGCTGCGATCAGTGGTCACACCATAGAGGAGGGTTGTTGTGAGCCAGCACGCACACCGTCTGCAGTGCCACTTGGCTCAATCGGTTTGCAGACTGTTAATGGTGGTCGTGTCAACCACTGCTGCTGTCACTGCTGTTGCTATTGTCACTGCTGTTGCTGTTGTTGATGGGCTGATGATGGGCACAGAGGTGGCGGGAGTTGTATCAAAGGGAGGGATGCCGTGGATGAGGCCGTTGTTGATGACGACGCCACCAAACCCCAATCGCAGTTGCCAGTGCCCTGCCGAGTGCATCTTGGATGCTGTTGCCGGACGGTGGGCTGACCGACTGTGTTTTGTGGCTTGTGTCACGCATGTATGCAAACGGGCCCAAGAAGGAGACCTGCTTGTGGTTGTTCACTGCCTGCTGGCTGGCTTGCTTGCCATGCACTTGTCGTGCTTTTGTCCCGGTCGCAAGCAGCACAGCAGTTGTTACCCCCTTCCCTTTCGTTCCTCCACGCAGAGCACTGCTCCTTGTCAAGCCGTTCGCCCCTGCGTGTGTGTGCATGTGCACGTCTGTGCGTCTGCCTGTGCGTGCGTGTGCGTGTGCCTTCCATCACACAGCAGTGAACCCCTTTCATCAACAAAGCAGAAAGTGCTGACTCGGCACAATTGTGTTTGTGTTTGTGTTTTGTGGGGAAGAAGACAAGAAGGAAGATGCGTGACAGCACTGCTGTGGTTGGTGGCCGTGGCTGTGAGCGTCGTCCAAGCTCAAGTCCGATGCACCAACCTCCAAGATCAAGGTGTGAGTGTGTGTTTGTGAAACGAGTTGCGTGCTTATTCCCTCGTCCCATCGCTGCTCTCACTGACCAACACCTCTTCCCCCCCCCCACACTCGCACACTTGCACACGCCGCGCTGACAATCAAGACGTTTGCGTTTGCTGGCAACATGGCGCAGGCGTCCATGACGCGTGAGGCGTGTGCCACGCTTCTGCTACACCTTCACTCAAGTGCCGTTGAGTACAGCTACCAATGCTTCTTCTGCGAACACCCAAGCTGAATGCCCTCGCGCAGTCTCGGCGGTGTGTGTGTGTGTGTGTGTGTGTGTGTGTGTGTGTGTGTGTGTGTGTCTCTCTCTCTCTCTCTGTGTGTGTGTGTGTGTGTGTATGTGTGTGTGTAAGTGTGTGTGTGTGTGGTGCACACACTCATGTACGCGACCAGCATTCACCCTCCCCCACCCAACACACACTTTTGTGCAGCCTTCCTCCGACTGCAACGAGCCATGCACGGGGGCGTCCACCGAGATGTGCGGAGCAGCCAATCGCATGAACATCATCCGGGCAAACTGTTCCGGCAACCCGTTCCTACAGGTGATTCCACACACACGCACACACACAACACACACGCACACAAAACACACACACACACACTCTCTCTCTCTCTCTGCTCATACGTGACTACTGTTGCACCTTGCCTCGTCAGCCATGCGTGCCTGTCTGC